>NC_048571.1:35472114-35497114 GCF_013265735.2 Oncorhynchus mykiss
AGAGACAGAGAGAGAGAGAGAGAGAGAGAGAGAGAGACAGAGAGAGAGAGAGAGAGAGAGAGAGAGAGAGAGAGGCTCTCCTGCCAATTGGAAGGTAATGAGCTATTGTGATCACACAAGGCCCCCTTTTTGTTTTTATGTCTCATAGAGAGAGAAGAACAAACCCGATAGATAGATGGCTGGAACGTTGCTGTGGGCACAGGGCCTAAATGAACCAGCATTCAGGGTCAGTGAATCAGTGGTTGGAAAATGACAAGAGGGGGAGATAGCTAGTCAGACTGAATGTGAGCCAGACAATATGGAAAAATATGGGCCAATTACTATAAAGGAATATATTATTTTTTTATTCTTCTATGTGTGTTATTATTAGGTATTTTTTTTCACCACAATTATAGCAGATTGAGTGTGTTTAATTAAATCACTTGAAGGGACAATACGTAATCCGGAGCTCTGAGGTTTTAAGTGAATAGACTACACAGCACGGCCTGAATAGACGGCAGCAGACATTGTTTTGGACAAGAGGGGAGCTCTTTCCAGCAGATAACAAGAGTTATAAAAAGCAAGGTTAAACTGATTGATGATCGATTCCAGGTTCTTATCTCCGCCCGGGGTTCTCCCTCCCTTTTTCTCTCCTCTGTCAATCCCAAATAATCTGCGTGGTATTTCAACACCTCCGTTCTCCACCTAAAGGTGGTTTTATCTGCTATAACACCAAGCCGTCATGAATACTGCACATCTTTTGGGGGGCAGACGGGGGACGGCGGGCGGGGGACGGGGGACGGGGGACGGGGAACGGGGGACGGGGGACGGGGGATGGGGGACGGAGGACGGGGGACGGGGGACGGGGGACGGGGGGGAGTGAGTAAACACCTCATATTTGTACTTTCTCTACGTTTTTAGTCCCGTTGTTTGGTAATTACACCAGTAGACAAGATCGTAGTGACGTCGTCTTATGTTGATGCCTGATACTTCAGTATCAATAACAGACAATTAGTGAGAATGAGCTGTGTTTCTTTAACATTCCTTGGCCAGCTCTTAACGAGCTTCAGTTTGAATTGGCCTTAACCCCCCCCCCCCACCCCACGACCCACCCACCACCACCTATACAGCAACAACACCCACTAGGAAGACAGCCGAGCCAGCCTGGCATACAGGTGAACCAAATCCCAACCAACAACAAGTCTGTTCCCTTCATGATAAAAACCCCTCCACACGTTATTCCATTCTATACTTTATCTCTCCTCTCTCTCCCGTTTTTTTTCCCAAGATGCAAGTTTAACTCACCACCCCTACTTCTCCATCCCTCCCTCCCTCCCTCCCTCCCCCTTTTGTAGTCTTTAGACAGTTTAAAATAACATTGCTCCCGAGATACCCTCCCATCAATCACATTTGGTCAGACAGCGACAGATTGATGGATGTCTGGCTTCTTCCCCAGCTACTGTTTGATCGTAGCACAGAAGCTAAACTGGTGACACGACGGAGATAAACGCCCGGGCTTTTAGATTACCATTCCAAGGTCATCGCGCCTGGCCATTTCAATTAGGGACTTTTTTTTTTCACAAGGCTAGATTTAGGAAAGGAGGGGGGGGGGGGGGCATGTTCATCCAACGGCAAGCAGCTCACAGGAACAAAATGACTGTTTAATGAGATTGTCATTCTTGATTGGGATTTAAAAAGGGATGTGGAGGGGGTTATGAGGGCAACTTTAAACCTTGTAGAAGAGAACCCCGCATTTACATATATTTTCCGTTGACACCTTTTATCTCGGCTTGAAGGTTGGGTCGGAAACACGTGTTCGGTACGAGGAAAATCACGTTCGCTGACGACCGGATTTCAAGGTGCCAAGCTGTTCGTCACGATTCACATTCAACTAAAGGGGATTTTTTTTTCTTTTCTCTAAATGCTGAACAAGCAGGAAAATGTATTTCTGAGAAGGGAAAAGTAATCAAACCAAGAGGTTTGAAAGAGGGACATTAGACCTGTCAGTCACATTGGCTCCAGTGTACCAGTTTAAACGTGGAGTGTTTTCTTTTGAGGGGGGGGGTGACATTTGATTGTTGTGACTTGACAGATGTCACGCACGGAATGACATTAACCGCATTTTAACGCCCGACACCACGTGTGTTGGTGATGGAGAACTGACATTCAAGGGTATAAGCCCAGGCACAGCTAAACATTCAAACTGTTGTGTAACAGCACAATAATACTGGAGGTACAAAGTACAACGCGAAACCATGGAGTGTTCTAATTCGGCTTCCAGGAAGTAAAACACAAAGCCTTGGAGTGTTCTAATTCGGCTTCCAGGATATAAAACACGAAGCCATGGAGTGTTCTAATTCGGCTTCCAGGAAGTACCAAGCAAAGCCTTGGAGTGTTCTAATTCGGCTTCCACGAAGTACCAAGCAAAGCCTTGGAGTGTTCTAATTCGGCTTCCAGGAAGTACCAAGCAAAGCCTTGGAGTGTTCTAATTCGGCTTCCAGGAAGTACCAAGCAAAGCCTTGGAGTGTTCTAATTCGGCTTCCAGGAAGTAAAACACAAAGCCTCGGAGTGTTCTAATTTGGCTTCCAGGAAGTACCAAGCAAAGCCTTTGAGTGTTCTAATTCGGCTTCCAGGAAGTAAAACACAAAGCCTCGGAGTGTTCTAATTCGGCTCCCAGGAATTAATAACAGTACAGTAACCTATGGTAACATCAGTACAGTAACCTATGGTAACGTCAGTACAGTAGCCTATGGTAACATCAGTACAGTAACCAGTACAGTACAGTAACCTATGGTAACGTCAGTACAGTAGCCTATGGTAACATCAGTACAGTAACCAGTACAGTACAGTAACCTATGGTAACGTCAGTACAGTATCCTATGGTAACATCAGTACAGTAACCTATGGTAACGTCAGTACAGTAACCTATGGTAACGTCAGTACAGTAACCTATGGTAACGGAGTGGGAGGGGCAGGTGGCTCAGATATTCAGCTGTTCGACACTGGAACAAGTTTCTGTGTGACAGAGTGAGGGCTTTGCATAGGCACTTAGGTGTTTGTTTTGGCAGGGGAATAGATATATATATATTTTTTTTTTATCCGGTTCCCATGTTTTTAAAATAACGGTTCTTTTTCAGAACAATATGGAGAACTTTTTTCTGTTAATTTAAATATGTAATTATTTGTCTGGTTTTCATGTTGTGTTACCGGAACGGTTCCAACCCCGACGGTTGTGACGCTCCTTTCAGGAAGCCCACTGAAACTACCGGTCAACAGACAACAATAGAAAGAAACCCCCGTCTGCAGATTCAAACCATCTCATGATTCAGCAACGTAACTCTACATGTAGAGCTGTAGAGAACATGCTGCTTTCACAAAGTGCATTATAAAGTGCATGCAGTACTGAGAGGATGTTATATAAAACTGTTGACGAAATGGATAAGAAATAGACCTATAGCTGAACAGCCAAAAAAAAACACATCTCATGATTCTTGTTGTATGAAACTGTTATGCAGGTCTCTCCCTCTCTCTCTCTCTCTCTCTCCCTCTCTCACTCTCTCCCTCTCTCTCTCTCTCTCTCTCTCTCTCTCTCCCTCTCTCTCTCTCTCTCTCTCTCTCTCCCTCTCTCTCTCCCTCTCTCTCTCTCTCTCTCTCTCTCCCTCTCTCACTCTCTCCCTCTCTCTCTCTCTCTCTCTCTCTCTCTCCCTCTCTCTCTCTCTCCCTCTCCCTCTCTCTCTCTCTCTCTCTCTCCCTCCCCCTCTCTCTCTCAAATATATTTTTAAAGCCCTTTTTACATCAGCATATGTCACAAAGTGCTTGTACAGTGAGCCAGCCTAAAACGCAAAACAGCAAGCGATACAGATGTAGAAGCACGGAAGCAACTCCCTAAAAATGCAGAAACCTAGAGAGGAACAAGGCTCGGAGTCCTCTTGTGACATGGCAGGGTGTTCTTTAAGGTGTTCTTTAAGGTGTTCTTTAAGGTGTTCTTTAAGAGGTTCTTTAAGGTGTTCTTTAAGAGGTTCTTTAAGATGTTCTTTAAGATGTTCTTTAAGAGGTTCTTTAAGAGGTTCTTTAAGATGTTCTTTAATAGGTTCTTTAAGAGGTTCTTTAAGATGTTCTTTAAGAGGTTCTTTAAGATGTTATTTAAGGTGTTCTTTAAGGTGTTCTTTAAGATGTTCTTTAAGAGGTTCTTTAAGATGTTCTTTAAGGTGTTCTTTAAGGTGTTCTTTAAGATGTTCTTTAAGAGGTTCTTTAAGATGTTCTTTAAGAGGTTCTTTATGGTGTTCTTTAAGAGGTTCTTTAAGGTGTTCTTTAAGATGTTCTTTAAGAGGTTCTTTAAGGTGTTCTTTAAGATGTTCTTTAAGATGTTCCTTAAGGTGTTCTTTAAGATGTTCTTTAAGGTGTTCTTTAAGAGGTTCTTTAAGAGGTTCTTTAAGGTGTTCTTTAAGGTGTTCTTTAAGAGGTTCTTTAAGAGGTTCTTTAAGATGTTCTTTAAGAGGTTCTTTGAGAGGTTCTTTAAGAGGTTCTTTAAGATGTTCTTTAAGAGGTTCTTTAAGGTGTTCTTTAAGGTGTTCTTTAAGAGGTTCTTTAAGAGGTTCTTCAAGAGGTTCTTTAAGAGGTTCTTTAAGGTGTTCTTTAAGAGGTTCTTTAAGAGGTTCTTTAAGAGGTTCTTTAAGAGGTTCTTTAAGAGGTTCTTTAAGGTGTTCTTTAAGAGGTTCTTTAAGAGGTTCTTTAAGAGGTTCTTTAAGAGGTTCTGATGACTGTTGGCTTTTCATAGTCAGCATTCAGAGGTCGAGTCAGCATTCAGAGGTCGAGTCAGCATTCAGAGGTCGAGTCAGCATTCAGAGGTCGAGTCAGCATTCAGAGGTCGAGTCAGCATTCAGAGGTTGAGTCAGCATTCAGAGGTCGAGACAGCATTCAGAGGTCGAGTCAGCATTCAGAGGTCGAGTCAGCATTCAGAGGTCGAGTCAGCATTCAGAGGTCGAGTCGGCATTCAGAGGTCGAGTCGGCTTTCAGAGGTCGAGTCAGCATTCAGAGGTCGAGTCAGCATTCAGAGGTCGAGTCAGCATTCAGAGGTCGAGTCAGCATTCAGAGGTCGAGTCAGCATTCAGAGGTCGAGTCAGCATTCAGAGGTCGAGTCGGCTTTCAGAGGTCGAGTCAGCATTCAGAGGTCGAGTCAGCATTCAGAGGTCGAGTCAGCATTCAGAGGTCGAGTCAGCATTCAGAGGTCGAGTCAGCATTCAGAGGTCGAGTCAGCTTTCAGAGGTCGAGTCGGCTTTCAGAGGTCGAGTCGGCTTTCAGAGGTCGAGTCGGCTTTCAGAGGTCGAGTCGGCTTTCAGAGGTCGAGTCGGCTTTCAGAGGTCGAGTCAGCATTCAGAGGTCGAGTCAGCTTTCAGAGGTCGAGTCAGCATTCAGAGGTCGAGTAAGCTTTCAGAGGTCGAGTCGGCTTTCAGAGGTCGAGTCAGCTTTCAGAGGTCGAGTCGGCTTTCAGAGGTCGAGTCAGCATTCAGAGGTCGAGTCAGCTTTCAGAGGTCGAGTCGGCTTTCAGAGGTCGAGTCAGCTTTCAGAGGTCGAGTCGGCTTTCAGAGGTCGAGTCAGCTTTCAGAGGTCGAGTCAGCTTTCAGAGGTCGAGTCAGCTTTCAGAGGTCGAGTCAGCATTCAGAGGTCGAGTCAGCATTCAGAGGTCGAGTCAGCTTTCAGAGGTCGAGTCGGCTTTCAGAGGTCGAGTCAGCTTTCAGAGGTCGAGTCAGCTTTCAGAGGTCGAGTCAGCATTCAGAGGTCGAGTCAGCATTCAGAGGTCGAGTCAGCATTCAGAGGTCGAGTCGGCTTTCAGAGGTCGAGTCAGCATTCAGAGGTCGAGTCAGCATTCAGAGGTCGAGTCAGCTTTCAGAGGTCGAGCCAGCATTCAGAGGTCGAGTCAGCATTCAGAGGTCGAGTCAGCTTTCAGAGGTCGAGTCAGCATTCAGAGGTCGAGACAGCATTCAGAGGTCGAGTCAGCCTTCAGAGGTCGAGTCAGCATTCAGAGGTCGAGTCAGCTTTCAGAGGTCGAGTCAGCATTCAGAGGTCGAGACAGCATTCAGAGGTCGAGTCAGCATTCAGAGGTCGAGTCAGCTTTCAGAGGTCGAGTCAGCATTCAGAGGTCGAGTCAGCATTCAGAGGTCGAGTCAGCTTTCAGAGGTCGAGCCAGCATTCAGAGGTCGAGTCAGCATTCAGAGGTCAAGTCAGCTTTCAGAGGTCGAGTCAGCATTCAGAGGTCGAGACAGCATTCAGAGGTCGAGTCAGCCTTCAGAGGTCGAGTCAGCTTTCAGAGGTCGAGTCAGCATTCAGAGGTCGAGTCAGCTTTCAGAGGTCGAGTCAGCATTCAGAGGTCGAGACAGCATTCAGAGGTCGAGTCAGCCTTCAGAGGTCGAGTCAGCTTTCAGAGGTCGAGTCAGCATTCAGAGGTCGAGTCAGCATTCAGAGGTCGAGTCAGCATTCAGAGGTCGAGTCAGCTTTCAGAGGTCGAGTCAGCATTCAGAGGTCGAGTCAGCATTCAGAGGTCGAGTCAGGTTTCAGAGGTCGAGCCAGCATTCAGAGGTCGAGTCAGCATTCAGAGGTCGAGTCAGCATTCAGAGGTCGAGTCAGCTTTCAGAGGTCGAGTCAGCATTCAGAGGTCGAGTCAGCATTCAGAGGTCGAGTCAGCTTTCAGAGGTCGAGTCAGCATTCAGAGGTCGAGTCAGCATTCAGAGGTCGAGTCAGCTTTCAGAGGTCGAGCCAGCATTCAGAGGTCGAGACAGCATTCAGAGGTTGAGACAGCATTCAGAGGTCGAGTCAGCATTCAGAGGTCGAGACAGCATTCAGAGGTCGAGTCAGCATTCAGAGGTTGAGTCAGCATACAGAGGTCGAGACAGCATTCAGAGAGAGAGAGATCGAGAGATCAAGAGAACGAGAGAGAGAGAGAGAGAGAGAGAAAGCGAGAGAGCGATAGAGAGAGAGCTTTGTGGTCTATACTCAGCCTTGTTTCAGGGTAGTAAATTGGTTGTCGGTTGATGTCCCTCTAATGGTGTGGGGTCTTTGCCTTGACAAAGTGGGTGGGGTTATAACCTGCCTGGTTTGCCCTGTCTGGGGATATCGTTGAACAGGGCCACAGTGTCCCCAAGCCCTCCCCATCTCTGCCTCCAGTATTTATTCTGCAATAGTCTATGTGCCGGGGGGCTAGGGTCAGTCTGTTATATTTCTTGTAATTCTCCTGTCTTATCTGGTGTCCAGTATGCATCTCTCTCTCTCTCTCTCTCTGTCTCTCTCTGTCTCTCTCTTTCTCTCTCTCTCTCTCTCTCTCTGTCTCTCTCTCTCTCTCTCTCTCTCTCTCTGTCTCTCTCTGTCTCTCTCTCTCTCTCTCTCTCTCTCTCTCTCTGTCTCTCTCTGTCTCTCTCTGTCTCTCTCTCTCTCTCTCTCTCTCTCTCTGTCTCTCTCTGTCTCTCTCTGTCTCTGTCTCTCATTCTCTGCCTCTCTCTCTCTCAGTGTCTGTCTCTCTATCTCTCCTAGAAGAATGAGGCCCAGTGCTTTTGATCAGTTTAAATTGACTGAGAAATAAATCCAACCCACAAGCAGATGATTATAATGAAGTGTATTGCCAGTCACTGTAAGGGGTGTTGTGTCTAAACTCATACAATTTAATGAACACTAACTGCGAAGGAGATTTTTTTTTAATGAAATCCGCACGAGAAGGGATGCGATTCTGTTTAGCTGTCTGACTAAAGCACGAAGCTGACTGTCCCTGCCTACACATCCTGGTTTAACATCAGGGTTTAGTATAAATATGAGCTGGTTTCTAATGATTAAAGATCAATAGAGGCTGATTTGCCTTTTAGTTGCCTTGACGGGAGTGACAGGACAAATGTTTCTTCAAAGACCTGGCTGACTGCTCGAGGGAGGACGGGCCACGGTAGAACTTACACAGCGTGTTCCTTTAAATCCGGATTGATCTGACAGGCTAAATTGGTGTTGGAGGCACGATCCCCTCCGTTCCGTTCTTTATATAAGATATATTTACAAGTAAGAAGTCTGTTACTACTTTACATCTTCAGCTTGAATTCAGATCCCTCCCCCTCCCTCTTCTCACAAAACAACTCTAAAATATTTATGAACTGCAGACTCAGCGGAGGCCAGCTGACCCAGCTATCAAACCCTTCTATTAAACAGGGTTATGTGACTCTCTGACCCAGCTACCAAACCCTTCTATTAAACAGGGTTATGTGACACTCTGACCCAGCTACCAAATACTTCTATTAAACAGGGTTATGTGACTCTCTGACCCAGCTACCAAACCCTTCTATTAAACAGGGTTATGTGACTCTCTGACCCAGCTATCAAACCCTTCTATTAAACAGGGTTATGTGACACTCTGACCCAGCTATCAAACCCTTCTATTAAACAGGGTTATGTGACTCTCTGACCCAGCTACCAAACCCTTCTATTAAACAGGGTTATGTGACACTCTGACCCAGCTATCAAACCCTTCTATTAAACAGGGTTATGTGACTCTCTGACCCAGCTATCAAACCCTTCTATTAAACAGGGTTATGTGACTCTCTGACCCAGCTATCAAACCCTTCTATTAAACAGGGTTATGTGACTCTCTGACCCAGCTACCAAACCCTTCTATTAAACAGGGTTATGTGACACTCTGACCCAGCTATCAAACCCTTCTATTAAACAGGGTTATGTGACTCTCTGACCCAGCTATCAAACCCTTCTATTAAACAGGGTTGAACTTCACTCTGACCCAGCTATCAAACCCTTCTATTAAACAGGGTTATGTGACTCTCTGACCCAGCTATCAAACCCTTCTATTAAACAGGGTTATGTGACTCTCTGACCCAGCTATCAAACCCTTCTATTAAACAGGGTTATGTGACTCTCTGACCCAGCTACCAAACCCTTCTATTAAACAGGGTTATGTGACTCTCTGACCCAGCTATCAAACCCTTCTATTAAACAGGGTTATGTGACTCTCTGACCCAGCTATCAAACCCTTCTATTAAACAGGGTTATGTGACTCTCTGACCCAGCTACCAAATACTTCTATTAAACAGGGTTATGTGACACTCTGACCCAGCTACCAAACCCTTCTATTAAACAGGGTTATGTGACTCTCTGACCCAGCTATCAAACCCTTCTATTAAACAGGGTTGAACTTCACTCTGACCCAGCTATCAAACCCTTCTATTAAACAGGGTTATGTGACTCTCTGACCCAGCTATCAAACCCTTCTATTAAACAGGGTTATGTGACACTCTGACCCAGCTACCAAACCCTTCTATTAAACAGGGTTATGTGACTCTCTGACCCAGCTACCAAATACTTCTATTAAACAGGGTTGAACTTCACTCTGACCCAGCTATCAAACCCTTCTATTAAACAGGGTTATGTGACTCTCTGACCCAGCTATCAAACCCTTCTATTAAACAGGATTGAACTTCACTCTGACCCAGCTATCAAACCCTTCTATTAAACAGGGTTATGTGACTCTCTGACACAGCTATCAAATACTTCTATTAAACAGGGTTATGTGACTCTCTGACCCAGCTATCAAATACTTCTATTAAACAGGGTTATGTGACTCTCTGACCCAGCTATCAAACCCTTCTATTAAACAGGGTTGAACTTCACTCTGACCCAGCTATCAAACCCTTCTATTAAACAGGGTTGAACTTTACTCTGACCCAGCTATCAAACCCTTCTATTAAACAGGGTTATGTGACTCTCTGACCCAGCTATCAAACCCTTCTATTAAACAGGATTGAACTTCACTCTGACCCAGCTATGAAACCCTTCTATTAAACAGGGTTATGTGACACTCTGACCCAGCTACCAAATACTTCTATTAAACAGGGTTATGTGACTCTCTGACCCAGCTATGAAACCCTTCTATTAAACAGGGTTGAACTTCACTCTGACCCAGCTATCAAACCCTTCTATTAAACAGGGTTATGTGACTCTCTGACCCAGCTATCAAACCCTTCTATTAAACAGGGTTGAACTTCACTCTGACCCAGCTATCAAACCCTTCTATTAAACAGGGTTGAACTTCAGTCTGACCCAGCTATCAAACCCTTCTATTAAACAGGGTTATGTGACTCTCTGACCCAGCTATCAAACCCTTCTATTAAACAGGGTTGAACTTCACTCTGACCCAGCTATCAAACCCTTCTATTAAACAGGGTTATGTGACTCTCTGACCCAGCTATCAAACCCTTCTATTAAACAGGGTTATGTGACTCTCTGACCCAGCTATGAAACCCTTCTATTAAACAGGGTTGAACTTCACTCTGACCCAGCTATCAAACCCTTCTATTAAACAGGGTTATGTGACTCTCTGACCCAGCTATCAAACCCTTCTATTAAACAGGGTTGAACTTCACTCTGACCCAGCTATCAAACCCTTCTATTAAACAGGGTTATGTGACTCTCTGACCCAGCTATCAAACCCTTCTATTAAACAGGGTTGAACTTCACTCTGACCCAGCTATCAAACCCTTCTATTAAACAGGGTTATGTGACTCTCTGACCCAGCTATCAAACCCTTCTATTAAACAGGGTTATGTGACTCTCTGACCCAGCTATGAAACCCTTCTATTAAACAGGGTTGAACTTCACTCTGACCCAGCTATCAAACCCTTCTATTAAACAGGGTTATGTGACTCTCTGACCCAGCTATCAAACCCTTCTATTAAACAGGGTTGAACTTCACTCTGACCCAGCTATCAAACCCTTCTATTAAACAGGGTTATGTGACTCTCTGACCCAGCTATCAAACCCTTCTATTAAACAGGGTTGAACTTCACTCTGACCCAGCTACCAAACCCTTCTATTAAACAGGGTTATGTGACTCTCTGACCCAGCTATCAAACCCTTCTATTAAACAGGGTTATGTGACTCTCTGACCCAGCTATCAAACCCTTCTATTAAACAGGGTTGAACTTCACTCTGACCCAGCTATCAAACCCTTCTATTAAACAGGGTTATGTGACTCTCTGACCCAGCTATCAAACCCTTCTATTAAACAGGGTTATGTGACTCTCTGACCCAGCTATGAAACCCTTCTATTAAACAGGGTTGAACTTCACTCTGACCCAGCTATCAAACCCTTCTATTAAACAGGGTTATGTGACTCTCTGACCCAGCTATCAAACCCTTCTATTAAACAGGGTTGAACTTCACTCTGACCCAGCTACCAAACCCTTCTATTAAACAGGGTTATGTGACTCTCTGACCCAGCTATCAAACCCTTCTATTAAACAGGGTTATGTGACTCTCTGACCCAGCTATCAAACCCTTCTATTAAACAGGGTTGAACTTCACTCTGACCCAGCTACCAAACCCTTCTATTAAACAGGGTTGAACTTCACTCTGACCCAGCTACCAAACCCTTCTATTAAACAGGGTTATGTGACTCTCTGACCCAGCTATCAAACCCTTCTATTAAACAGGGTTATGTGACACTCTGACCCAGCTATCAAACCCTTCTATTAAACAGGGTTATGTGACACTCTGACCCAGCTATCAAACCCTTCTATTAAACAGGGTTATGTGACTCTCTGACCCAGCTATCAAACCCTTCTATTAAACAGGGTTATGTGACTCTCTGACCCAGCTATCAAACCCTTCTATTAAACAGGGTTGAACTTCACTCTGACCCAGCTATCAAACCCTTCTATTAAACAGGGTCATGTGACTCTCTGACCCAGCTATCAAACCCTTCTATTAAACAGGGTTATGTGACTCTCTGACCCAGCTACCAAATACTTCTATTAAACAGGGTTGAACTTCACTCTGACCCAGCTATCAAACCCTTCTATTAAACAGGGTTATGTGACTCTCTGACCCAGCTACCAAACCCTTCTATTAAACAGGGTTATGTGACTCTCTGACCCAGCTATCAAACCCTTCTATTAAACAGGGTTGAACTTCACTCTGACCCA
Organism: Oncorhynchus mykiss; assembly: GCF_013265735.2. NCBI lineage: Eukaryota > Metazoa > Chordata > Actinopteri > Salmoniformes > Salmonidae > Oncorhynchus > Oncorhynchus mykiss. The sequence continues at coordinate 35,484,057 of NC_048571.1, forward strand.
GCTATCAAACCCTTCTATTAAACAGGGTTATGTGACTCTCTGACCCAGCTATCAAACCCTTCTATTAAACAGGGTTATGTGACTCTCTGACCCAGCTACCAAATACTTCTATTAAACAGGGTTATGTGACTCTCTGACCCAGCTATCAAACCCTTCTATTAAACAGGGTTGAACTTCACTCTGACCCAGCTACCAAACCGTTCTATTAAACAGGGTTGTAGGGCAACAGCTCTACACAGTGCCTCTGCTTCCTCTGCCTCCTCTGCTTCCTCTGCTTCCTCTGCTTCCTCTGCTTCCTCTGCTTCCTCTGCTTCCTCTGCTTCCTCTGATTCCTCTGCTTCCTCTGATTCCTCTGCTTCCTCTGCTTCCTCTGCTTCCTCTGCTTCCTCTACTTCCTCTGCTTCCTCTGCTTCCTCTGCTTCCTCTGCTTCGTCTGCTTCCTCTGCTTCCTCTGCTTCGTCTGCTTCCTCTGCTTCCTCTGCTTCCTCTGTTTCCTCTGCTTCCTCTGCTTCATCTGCTTCCTCTGCTTCCTCTGCTTCCTCTGCTTCGTCTGCTTCCTCTGCTTCCTCTGCTTTGTCTGCTTCCTCTGCTTCCTCTGCTTCCTCTGCTTCCTCTGCCTCCTCTGATTCCTCTGCTCCTCTGCTTCGTCTGATTCCTCTGCTTCCTCTGCTTCCTCTGCTTCCTCTGCCTCCTCTGATTCCTCTGCTCCTCTGCTTCCTCTGCTTCCTCTGCTTCCTCTGATTCCTCTGCTTCAACCCAGAGATGCAAATAGATACATATTAACATGACTCGTCTCACTGGGTAAAACATGCCTGGACATATTTTAATACGCTTTTCTGACGCTGATTTAAAGCCTAACGATACTCGCAAAATGAACCGTTAGGCAACCTCTAGCAACGCTTAATGAAGTTAAGAACCAATTCACGTCTGTGGCAATATGTAAGACTCTCTGGGCCTTATCCTTTAATATGGAGTACAAAGAAACAAACACAAACGTTTGTTTGTTCTGAAACACTTGGGACGTCCAGCTGCTGTATCTGTTGTTACTACTCTGGCCCAGGGAGTCTGGGAAAAGTTTCAGAGTCAATTTCATTTAACTTGTTTACCATTGACCCCTTTTTAAATATATTTTTTTTCCGGTTAATTTTCAAAGGACTTCACTGACAACGCACGCCACCGGCCACCCGCCACCCTCTCAGCCAGACATTCAGTTACCATGGATATTCCATCTGGTGTGGAGTGGAACAGCTCTCCACGTCTCTTCAGGTAACTGCAGCATGGTGTGGAGGGGAACAGCTCTCCACATCTCTTCAGGTAACTGCAGCGTGGTGTGGAGGGGAACAGCTCTCCACATCTCTTCAGGTAACTGCAGCATGGTGTGGAGGGGAACAGCTCTCCACATCTCTTCAGGTAACTGCAGCATGGTGTGGAGGGGAACAGCTCTCCACATCTCTTCAGGTAACTGCAGCGTGGTGTGGAGGGGAACAGCTCTCCACATCTCTTCAGGTAACTGCAGCAGGGTGTGGAGGGGAACAGTTCTCCACATCTCTTCAGGTAACTGCAGCATGGTGTGGAGGGGAACAGCTCTCCACATCTCTTCGGGTAACTGCAGCATGGTGTGGAGGGGAACAGCTCTCCACATCTCTTCAGGTAACTGCAGCAGGGTGTGGAGGGGAACAGTTCTCCACATCTCTTCAGGTAACTGCAGCATGGTGTGGAGGGGAACAGCTCTCCACATCTCTTCAGGTAACTGCAGCATGGTGTGGAGGGGAACAGCTCTCCACATCTCTTCAGGTAACTGCAGCGTGGTGTGGAGGGGAACAGCTCTCCACATCTCTTCAGGTAACTGCAGCGTGGTGTGGAGGGGAACAGCTCTCCACATCTCTTCAGGTAACTGCAGCGTGGTGTGGAGGGGAACAGCTCTCCACATCTCTTCAGGTAACTGCAGCGTGGTGTGGAGGGGAACAGCTCTCCACATCTCTTCAGGTAGCTGCAGCGTGGTGTGGAGGGGAACAGCTCTCCACATCTCTTCAGGTAACTGCAGCGTGGTGTGGAGGGGAACAGCTCTCCACATCTCTTCAGGTAACTGCAGCATGGTGTGGAGGGGAACAGCTCTCCACATCTCTTCAGGTAACTGCAGCAGGGTGTGGAGGGGAACAGTTCTCCACATCTCTTCAGGTAACTGCAGCATGGTGTGGAGGGGAACAGCTCTCCACATCTCTTCAGGTAACTGCAGCATGGTGTGGAGGGGAACAGCTCTCCACATCCCGTCAGGTAACTGCAGCATGGTGTGGAGGGGAACAGCTCTCCACATCCCGTCAGGTAACTGCAGCATGGTGTGGAGGGGAACAGCTCTCCACATCCCGTCAGGTAACTGCAGCAGGGTGTGGAGGGGAACAGTTCTCCACATCCCGTCAGGTAACTGCAGCATGGTGTGGAGGGGAACAGCTCTCCACATCCCGTCAGGTAACTGCAGCAGGGTGTGGAGGGGAACAGCTCTCCACATCTCTTCAGGTAACTGCAGCGTGGTGTGGAGGGGAACAGCTCTCCACATCTCTTCAGGTAACTGCAGCAGGGTGTGGAGGGGAACAGTTCTCCACATCTCTTCAGGTAACTGCAGCAGGGTGTGGAGGGGAACAGCTCTCCACATCTCTTCAGGTAACTGCAGCATGGTGTGGAGGGGAACAGCTCTCCACATCTCTTCAGGTAACTGCAGCATGGTGTGGAGGGGAACAGCTCTCCACATCTCTTCAGGTAACTGCAGCATGGTGTGGAGGGGAACAGCTCTCCACATCTCTTCAGGTAACTGCAGCGTGGTGTGGAGGGGAACAGCTCTCCACATCTCTTCAGGTAACTGCAGCATGGTGTGGAGGGGAACAGCTCTCCACATCTCTTCAGGTAACTGCAGCATGGTGTGGAGGGGAACAGCTCTCCACATCTCTTCAGGTGACTGCAGCAGGGTGTGGAGGGGAACAGCTCTCCACATCTCTTCAGGTAACTGCAGCATGGTGTGGAGGGGAACAGCTCTCCACATCTCTTCAGGTAACTGCAGCATGGTGTGGAGGGGAACAGCTCTCCACATCTCTTCAGGTAACTGCAGCATGGTGTGGAGGGGAACAGCTCTCCACATCTCTTCAGGTAACTGCAGCATGGTGTGGAGGGGAACAGCTCTCCACATCTCTTCAGGTAACTGCAGCATGGTGTGGAGGGGAACAGCTCTCCACATCTCTTCAGGTAACTGCAGCATGGTGTGGAGGGAAACAGCTCTCCACATCTCTTCAGGTAACTGCAGCATGGTGTGGAGGGGAACAGCTCTCCACATCTCTTCAGGTAACTGCAGCATGGTGTGGAGGGGAACAGCTCTCCACATCTCTTCAGGTAACTGCAGCATGGTGTGGAGGGGAACAGCTCTCCACATCTCTTCAGGTAACTGCAGCATGGTGTGGAAGGGAACAGCTCTCCACATCTCTTCAGGTAACTGCAGCAGGGTGTGGTAGGGGAACAGCTCTCCACATCTCTTCAGGTAACTGCAGCATGGTGTGGAGGGGAACAGCTCTCCACATCTCTTCAGGTAACTGCAGCATGGTGTGGAGGGGAACAGCTCTCCACATCTCTTCAGGTAACTGCAGCATGGTGTGGAGTGGAACAGCTCTCCACATCTCTTCAGGTAACTGCAGCATGGTGTGGAGGGGAACAGCTCTCCACATCTCTTCAGGTAACTGCAGCATGGTGTGGAGGGAAACAGCTCTCCACATCTCTTCAGGTAACTGCAGCATGGTGTGGAGGGGAACAGATCTCCACATCTCTTCAGGTAACTGCAGCATGGTGTGGAGGGGAACAGCTCTCCACATCTCTTCAGGTAACTGCAGCGTGGTGTGGAAGGGAAACAGCTCTCCACATCTCTTCAGGTAACTGCAGCATGGTGTGGAGGGGAACAGCTCTCCACATCTCTTCAGGTAACTGCAGCATGGTGTGGAGGGGAACAGCTCTCCACATCTCTTCAGGTAACTGCAGCATGGTGTGGAGGGGAACAGCTCTCCACATCTCTTCAGGTAACTGCAGCATGGTGTGGAGGGGAACAGCTCTCCACATCTCTTCAGGTAACTGCAGCATGGTGTGGAGGGGAACAGCTCTCCACATCTCTTCAGGTAACTGCAGCATGGTGTGGATGGGAACATCTCTCCACATCTCTTCAGGTAACTGCAGCATGGTGTGGAGGGGAACAGCTCTCCACATCTCTTCAGGTGATTGCAGCATGGTGTGGAGGGGAACAGCTCTCCACATCTCTTCAGGTAACTGCAGCAGGGTGTGGTAGGGGAACAGCTCTCCACATCTCTTCAGGTAACTGCAGCAGGGTGTGGTAGGGGAACAGCTCTCCACATCTCTTCAGGTAACTGCAGCATGGTGTGGAGGGGAACAGCTCTCCACATCTCTTCAGGTAACTGCAGCATGGTGTGGAGGGAAACAGCTCTCCACATCTCTTCAGGTAACTGCAGCGTGGTGTGGAGGGGAACAGCTCTCCACATCTCTTCAGGTGACTGCAGCATGGTGTGGAGGGAAACAGCTCTCCACATCTCTTCAGGTAACTGCAGCATGGTGTGGAGTGGAACAGCTCTCCACATCTCTTCAGGTAACTGCAGCATAGTGTGGAGGGGAACAGCTCTCCACATCTCTTCAGGTAACTGCAGCATGGTGTGGAGGGAAACAGCTCTCCACATCTCTTCAGGTAACTGCAGCATGGTGTGGAGGGAAACAGCTCTCCACATCTCTTCAGGTAACTGCAGCATGGTGTGGAGGGGAACAGCTCTCCACATCTCTTCAGGTAACTGCAGCATGGTGTGGAGGGGAACAGCTCTCCACATCTCTTCAGGTAACTGCAGCATGGTGTGGAGGGGAACAGCTCTCCACATCTCTTCAGGTAACTGCAGCAGGGTGTGGGAGGGGAACAGCTCTCCACATCTCTTCAGGTAACTGCAGCATGGTGTGGAGGGGAACAGCTCTCCACATCTCTTCAGGTAACTGCAGCATGGTGTGGAGGGGAACAGCTCTCCACATCTCTTCAGGTAACTGCAGCGTGGTGTGGAGGGGAACAGCTCTCCACATCTCTTCAGGTAACTGCAGCATGGTGTGGAGGGGAACAGCTCTCCACATCTCTTCAGGTAACTGCAGCAGGGTGTGGAGGGGAACAGCTCTCCACATCTCTTCAGGTAACTGCAGCATGGTGTGGAGGGAAACAGCTCTCCACATCTCTTCAGGTAACTGCAGCATGGTGTGGTAGGGGAACAGCTCTCCACATCTCTTCAGGTAACTGCAGCAGGGTGTGGAGGGGAACAGCTCTCCACATCTCTTCAGGTAACTGCAGCAGGGTGTGGAGGGGAACAGCTCTCCACATCTCTTCAGGTAACTGCAGCAGGGTATCAGTCCGTTGATTACCTAGTGTGTGAACAACACATCCGTTGTCGTCCACATTTGGCTTTTTAAAGTTTTGAAGGTTTTCGGAGGATTCAAAATATATCAAGCGTTTACTGAAAGTGGGCCTAGATCCTATGTGTTTGGCTAGTTAGTTAGTTGGTGTGTGGGTGGGTTTGGTTGGTTAGTTAGTTAGTTGGTTAGCTGGTTAGTTGGTTAGCTGATTAGTTAGTTAGTTAGTTATTTAGTTAGTTAGTTAGTTGGTTAGTTGGTTGGTTGGTTGGTTGGTTGGTTGTTTGGTTGGTTGGTTTGGGGAATTGGCTTCATGTTACTATTTCATTACACTTCTTTTCAATCTGAAGGGTGTTTTGATGTGTAAAACTCATTCTGAAATGAGATGCAGTTTGGGTTTCCTGTAACCCATCGAAGTCTTTGATGCCCAATTATGTAAACAAGCTTTAATAAGTAAACAGAGAGCAGCCGATGCAGCATTGAATCTGATTAAGACCCCGTGGTCAAAATGTCAGCACTTTATATCAAAGACATCGGATCAAAGAACTCCGGACTCCTCTGTCAACTCTCTCTCTGTCTCTGTCTCTGTCAACTCTCTCTCTGTCTCTCTCTCTGTCTCTCTCTGTCTCTCTCTGTCTCTCTCTCTCTCTGTCTCTGTCTATGTCTCTCTCTCTCTCTCTCGCTCTCTCTCTCTCTCTGTCTCTCTCTATCTCTCTTTCTCTCTCTCCATCATTCAGGCTTGAATAAATGCATATTTCCCTCTCCCCCTAATATTATTGATGAGTAGCTTATCTTGGCCCAGTAGAGAGTCTCTTAAAGTCCAGGGGACCAGAGAAGAAGAAGGCTTATTGGATCCTGTAGGATCAGGGATACTGTCAGGCTCAACCAATCAGGGGGGCTGTGTTTGACGACAAACGTTGTAGCCTAATTACAAGAGCCAATCAATCAGTTATCCTTTAGGTTACGTAAATGACACTTAGCTGAGTAAAAAAATGTTAAAAAGGAATCCAGAAATACTTACTGTATGGTTATCATCACACTATCTTTTGGTGGTGGGGGGGGGGTCCAACTCAGTGTACAGTTTATGATTTCCCAGGACATGTTCACTTTCTCCTCTCTATATCTATTCTCTCTATATCTATTCTCCTCTCTATATCTATTATCCTCTCGATATCTATTCTCCTCTCTATATCTATTCTCCTCTCTATATCTATTATCCTCTCTATATCTATTATCCTCTCTATATCTATTCTCCTCTCTATATCTATTCTCCTCTCTATATCTATTATCCTCTCTATATCTATTCTCCTCTCTATATCTATTCTCCTCTATATCTATTCTCCTCTCTATATCTATTCTCCTCTCTATATCTATTCTCCTCTCTATATCTATTCTCCTCTCTATCTATTATGCTCTCTATATCTATTATCTCTATATCTATTCTCCTCTCTATATCTATTCTCCTCTCTATATCTATTCTCCTCTCTATATCTATTCTCCTCTCTGTCTATTATGCTCTCTATATCTATTATCTCTATATCTATTCTCCTCTCTATATCTATTCTCCTCTCTATATCTATTATCCTCTCTATATCTATTATCTCTATATCTATTCTCCTCTCTATATCTATTCTCCTCTCTATATCTATTCTCCTCTCTATATCTATTATCCTCTCTATATCTATTCTCCTCTCTATCTATTATGCTCTCTATATCTATTATCTCTATATCTATTCTCCTCTCTATATCTATTCTCCTCTCTATATCTATTATCCTCTCTATATCTATTATCTCTATATCTATTCTCCTCTCTATATCTATTCTCCTCTATATCTATTCTCCTCTCTATATCTATTATCCTCTCTATATCTATTATCTCTATATCTATTATCTCTATATCTATTCTCCTCTCTATATCTATTCTCCTCTCTATATCTATTATCCTCTCTATATCTATTATCTCTATATCTATTCTCTCTATATCTATTCTCCTCTCTATATCTATTCTCCTCTCTATATCTATTCTCCTCTCTATATCTATTCTCCTCTATATCTATTCTCCTCTCTATATCTATTCTCCTCTCTATATCTATTCTCCTCTCTATATCTATTATCCTCTCTATATCTATTATCCTCTCTATATCTATTATCTCTATATCTATTCTCTCTATATCTATTCTCCTCTCTATATCTATTCTCCTCTCTATATCTATTCTCCTCTCTATATCTATTCTCCTCTATATCTATTCTCCTCTCTATATCTATTCTCCTCTCTATATCTATTCTCCTCTCTATATCTATTATCCTATTATCTATATAAACCCTTTAACCAAATAGAGGGCTGTGCAGTTCATGTTGAAAGAACAAACTGGGGGGGGGGGGGGGCATTTAAGTCCATCCAACCTTGGTAAATGTTCCCTACTATTAAATGTATATGTGTGTGTGGACCCTGTAAAGTGTGTGAAACCATCCCTCGCTCCCTGCAAGTTGTCCATAAAAAGGCTACGTCCCAATCGACTGCCTGTGCCTGGTCGAAGGTAGTGCACTACAGAAGGGTATAAGGGGGGGGTGGGGGACCGAAATTATCCCAGGGCTACGTCCCAATCGACGCCTGTGCCTGGTCGAAGGTAGTGCACTGCAGAAGGGTATAAGGGGGGGTGGGGGGACCGTTTGGGATGCGGACAAGGGGCTGGATGTGGTAGTGGTAGTGACGCTGGAGGAACCTAAACTGTGACCACATTCTCCAGACCACAAACCACTATCCTCTAGAGGGGCTGAGGTAGAGCGGGGTTTGTGAGACGAGGGTGGATCCCGGAAGGTTCCGGGAGGGTATTTTATACAACTACGTCTGTAGAGGCCCAGATAGTTGGAGCTACAAGCTATTAGAAGCTGTTTATGCTTTGCTCTACGATGCTCACAAGCTACAAGTAGTATAAGTATAGGGTTTATATTATTAATATTATTATAGAGTCTAGTATAAGGGACTTTTCTACATAGTAGATCATAGTACATCCCAGGTCATAGTGTCTATAATACTGTAAGGGGTTATTCTGCCTAGACCATAGTAAATAGCAGGACATAGTGTCTATAATACTGTAAGGGGTTCTTCTACATAGATCATAGGAAATCCCAGGTCACTTCACTGTGAGGCTTAATAGAAGGGCTGGACAAATGCAAGTCAGATAAATAAAAAAAAGATTTTCGCTGGACTCGGGATTGATAGGGTTAAGTCTTGATGAGCTCATGTTAATCCTACCTGGTGTTTAAGTCTTGATGAACTCACTTTAATCCTACCTTGTTTTTAAGTCTTGATGAACTCACTTTAATCCTACCTTGTTTTTAAGTCTTGATGAACTCACTTTAATCCTACCTTGTATTTAAGTATTGATGAACTCACGTTAATCCTACCTTGTATTTAAGTATTGATGAACTCACGTTAATCCTACCTTGTGTTTAAGTCTTGATGAACTCACTTTAATCCTACCTTGTTTTTAAGTCTTGATGAACTCACGTAAATCCTACCTTGTGTTTAAGTCTTGATGAACTCACGTTAATCCTGCCTTGTGTTTAAGTCTTGATGAATTTACGTTAATCCTACCTGGTGTTTAAGTCTTAATGAACTCACGTTAATCCTACCTTGTGTTTAAGTCTTGATGAATTTACGTTAATCCTACCTGGTGTTTAAGTCTTAATGAACTCACGTTAATCCTACCTGGTGTTTAAGTCTTGATGAACTCACGTTAATCCTACCTTGTGTTTAAGTCTTGATGAACTCACGTAAATCCTACCTTGTGTTTAAGTCTTGATGAACTCACGTTAATCCTACCTTGTGTTTAAGTCTTGATGAACTCACGTTAATCCTGCCTTGTGTTTAAGTCTTGATGAATTTACGTTAATCCTACCTGGTGTTTAAGTCTTAATGAACTCACGTAAATCCTGCCTTGTGTTTAAGTCTTGATGAACTCACGTTAATCCTGCCTTGTGTTTAAGTCTTGATGAATTTACGTTAATCCTACCTTGTGTTTAAGTCTTGATGAACTCACGTAAATCCTACCTTGTGTTTAAGTCTTGATGAACTCACGTTAATCCTACCTGGTGTTGAAGTCTCGACATTGCTTTATATGCCACAGCATAACAATGACACTGGCTGTGTCCCAAACAGAACCCTATTCCCTATATTGTGGCTCTGGTCCCATAGGGCTCAGGTCAAACCTAGTGCACTATTTAGGGAACAGTGTGCCATTTGGGATTTATTAAGACATTGTGAATGAGGCTGGTAATTGTCTTTTCTGCCTAAACTTACAGTGAGAAATGATGAATGAAGGTTGTGTGATTTATTGATGAGACCAACTACCAAAGCGAGTGTGTTTTGGCCCCGGGCTGATCTCAGGGCTATAACCAGTTATAACAAAGATAAAAGAGTTTAAAAAATGATGTTGAGTTTCAAGCAGCTCTCCGTAACAAACGAGATTCCTTCTTTTGATTTCTAGACCTCAGAAAGAGCGAAACAATAATTGACTTCGTGGCATTGAAATGTCTCTTTTTTTTTCAGAAGCATAGCAAAAAAAAAATGACTAATAACTATCAAACTATATATTTTTTTAAAGTAAAAAAGCGAAATCTTGAGAGTTTTGTGAAGTATATCGTCGCCTTTGTTCTTTCTGTGATAATCCACTGCGTCTGATTTAAGCATATGTTTGAGTCCAAGGTTATTAGGCAAATCAGACTGTCACGATCGTTGTTATGGACGGGACCGAGGCGCAGCGTGAGATGAATACATCTTCTTCTTTAAAGAAACGAAGAAACACTTAAACAAACTTACAAGACAACAACACTAACGTGAAGCTATATATGATAAGTGCAGACACAGGCAACTAACCGTAGACAATAACCCACAAAATACCCAAGGAATATGGCTGCCTAAATATGGTTCGCAATCAGAGACAACGATAAACAGCTGCCTCTAATTGAGAAGCCAATCTAGGCAACCATAGACATACATAACACCTAGACTAGTGAACACCCATCAACATACATAACACCTAGACTAGTGAACACCCATAGACATACATAACACCTAGACTAGTGAACACCCATAGACATACATAACACCTAGAATAGTACCCACCCATAGACATACATAACACCTAGACTAGATAAACACCCATAGACATACATAACACCTAGAATAGTACCCACCCATAGACATACATAACACCTAGACTAGTGAACACCCATAGACATACATAACACCTAGACTAGTTAACACCCATAGACATACATAACACCTAGACTAGTAAACACCCATAGACATACATAACACCTAGACTAGTGAACACCCATAGACATACATAACACCTAGACTAGTTAAACACCCATAGACATACAAAACCCCTAGACAGGAACAAAAACACATACATCACCCATGTCACACCCTGACCTAACTAAAATAATAAAGAAAACAAAGAATACTAAGGTCAGAGTGTGACAGTTGGATTGCTTTAGCCAGCTAGCTAGCATAAATAGACCAAAAGAATACTAAGGTCAGGGTGTGACAGTTGGATTGCTTTAGCCAGCTAGCTAGCATAAATAGACCAAAAGAATACTAAGGTCAGGGTGTGACACAGACACTATGTGATACAATACATTTAAGATTCATGTGTCTCTCAACACAACAATAACGGCATCAAAACCCTACGCGAATATGACAATCACTATGGGTGTTACACTGGTCTAGGTGTTATGTATGTCTATGGGTGTTTACTAGTCTAGGTGTTATGTATGTCTATGGGTGTTTACTAGTCTAGGTGTTATGTATGTCTATGGGTGTTCACTAGTCTAGGTGTTATGTATGTCTATGGGTGTTTACTAGTGTAGGTGTTATGTATGTCTATGGGTGTTAACTAGTCTAGGTGTTATGTATGTCTATGGGTGTTCACTAGTCTAGGTGTTATGTATGTCTATGGGTGTTCACTAGTCTAGGTGTTATGTGTGTCTATGGGTGCTCACTAGTCTAGGTGTTATGTATGTCTATGGGTGTTAACTAGTCTAGGTGTTATGTATGTCTATGGGTGTTAACTATTCTAGGTGTTATGTATGTCTATGGGTGTTCACTAGTCTAGGTGTTATGTGTGTCTATGGGTGCTCACTAGTCTAGGTGTTATGTATGTCTATGGGTGTTAACTAGTCTAGGTGTTATGTATGTCTATGGGTGTTAACTAGTCTAGGTGTTATGTATGTCAAACGCGAATATGACAATCACGGTCAAAGTTGAACAGAAAAATATGGCACAATTTTTCGTCCAGGTGGACTCATCTAAATCTGTGTTAAACAATGGCACCTAATTCCACCCTCTTCCACCCTATTTCATCCTATTCCCTATTCCACCCTATTCCACCCTATTCCACACTATTCCATTATATTCCCTATTCCACCCTATTCCACCCTATTCCACCCTATTCCACCCTATTCCACCCTATTCCATTCTATTCCCTATTCCACTCTATTCCACCCTATTCCACCCTATTCCACCATATTCCACCCTATTCCATTCTATTCCCTATTCCACCCTATTCCACCCTATTCCACCCTATTCCACCATATTCCACCCTATTCCACCCTATTCCACCCTATTCCCTACTCCACCCTATTCCACCCTATTCCACCATATTCCACCCTATTCCACCCTATTCCACCCTATTCCCTACTCCACCCTATTCCACCATATTCCACCCCATTCCACCCTATTCCACCCTATTCCATTCTATTCCCTATTCCACTCTATTCCACCCTATTCCACCCTATTCCACCCTATTCCACCCTATTCCATTCTATTCCCTATTCCACTCTATTCCACCCTATTCCACCCTATTCCACCCTATTCCACCCTATTCCCTACTCCACCCTATTCCACCCTATTCCACCCTATTCCCTACTCCACCCTATTCCACCCTATTCCACCCTATTCCACCCTATTCCACCCTATTCCATTCTATTCCCTATTCCACTCTATTCCACCCTATTCCACCCTATTCCACCCTATTCCACCCTATTCCCTACTCCACCCTATTCCACCATATTCCCTACTCCACCCTATTCCACCCTATTCCACCCTATTCCACCCTATTCCCTACCCCACCCTACTCCACCCTATTCCACCCTATTCCACCTTATTCCATTCTATTCCCTATTCCACCCTATTCCACCCTATTCCCTATTCCACCCTATTCCACCATATTCCCTACTCCACCCTATTCCACCCTATTCCACCCTATTCCACCCTATTCGATTCTATTCCCTATTCCACCCTATTCCACCCTATTCCACCATATTCCCTACTACACCCTATTCCACCCTATTCCACCATATTCCATTCTATTCCACCCTATTCCACCCTATTCCATTCTATTCCCTATTCCACCCTGTTCCACCCTATTCCCTATTCCACCCTATTCCACCCTATTCCATTCTATTCCCTATTCCACCCTATTCCACCCTATTCCACCATATTCCCTACTACACCCTATTCCACCCTATTCCACCCTATTCCACCCTATTCCACCATATTCCATTCTATTCCACCCTATTCCACCCTATTCCATTCTATTCCCTATTCCACCCTATTCCACCCTATTCCC
>NC_048571.1:35502114-35524614 GCF_013265735.2 Oncorhynchus mykiss
TAGGACACACACTCTAGTCAGGTCTAGTATCTGGGACACACACTCTAGTCTAGTCTAGTATCTGGGACACACATTCTACTCTAGTCTAGTTTCTGGGACACACTCTAGTCTAGTTTCTGGGACACACACTCTAGTCTAGTCTAGTTTCTGGGACACACCCGCTAGTCTGGTATCTGGGACACACCCTCTAGTCAAGTCTAGATTCTGGGAAATACCCTCTAGTCTAGTTTCTGGGACACACCCTGTAGTATAGTCTAGTATCTGGGACACACCCTCTAGTCTAGTCTAGTATCTAGGACACACCCTCTAGTCTAGTTTCTGGGACACACCCTCTATTTTAGTATCTGGGACACACCCTCTAGTCTAGTTTCTAGGACACACCCTCTAGTCTAGATTCTGGGACACACCCTCTAGTCAGGTCTAGTTTCTGAGACACACCCTCTAGTTTAGTATCTGGGACACACCCTCTAGTCTAGATTCTGGGACACACCCTCTAGTCTAGATTCTGGGACACACCCTCTAGTCAGGTCTAGTTTCTGGGACACACCCTCTAGTCTAGTAACTGGGACACACCCTCTAGTCTAGTATCTAGGACACACCCTCTAGTCTAGTATCTGGGACACACCCTCTAGTCCAGTCTAGTTTCTAGGACACACCCTCTAGTCTAGATTCTGGGACACACCCTCTAGTCAGGTCTAGTTTCTGAGACACACCCTCTAGTTTAGTATCTGGGACACACCCTCTAGTCTAGATTCTGGGACACACCCTCTAGTCTAGATTCTGGGACACACCTTCTAGTCAGGTCTAGTTTCTGGGACACACCCTCTAGTCTAGTAACTGGGACACACCCTCTAGTCTAGTATCTAGGACACACCCTCTAGTCTAGTATCTAGGACACACCCTCTAGTCTAGTATCTAGGACACACCCTCTAGTCTAGATTCTGGGACACACCCTCTAGTCAGGTCTAGTATCTAGGACACACCCTCTAGTCTAGTATCTAGGACACACCCTCTAGTCTAGATTCTGGGACACACCCTCTAGTCTAGTCTAGTATCTGGGACACACCCTCTAGTCTAGTATCTGGGACACACCCTCTAGTCCAGTCTAGTTTCTAGGCCACACCCTCTAGTCTAGTCTAGTATCTGGGACACACCCTCTAGTCTAGTATCTGGGACACACCCTCTAGTCCAGTCTAGTTTCTAGGCCACACCCTCTAGTCTAGTCTAGTATCTGGGACACACCCTCTAGTCTAGTATCTGGGACACACACTCTAGTCTAGTCTAGTATCTGGGACACACCCTCTAGTCCAGTCTAGTATCTGGGACACACCCTCTAGTCCAGTCTAGTTTCTAGGCCACACCCTCTAGTCCAGTCTAGTATCTAGGCCACACCCTCTAGTCTAGTATCTAGGACACACCCTCTAATCTAGTATCTGGGACACACCCTCTAGTCTAGTTTAGTATCTGGGACACACCCTCTAGTCTAGTATCTGGGACAGACCCTCTAGTCCAGTCTAGTTTCTAGGCCACACCCTCTAGTCCAGTCTAGTATCTAGGCCACACCCTCTAGTCTAGTATCTAGGACACACCCTCTAGTCTAGTATCTGGGACACACCCTCTAGTCTAGTATCTGGGACACACCCTCTAGTCCAGTCTAGTTTCTAGGCCACACCCTCTAGTCTAGTATCTAGGACACACCCTCTAGTCTAGTATCTGGGACACACCCTCTAGTCTAGTATCTGGGACACACCCTCTAGTCCAGTCTAGTTTCTAGGACACACCCTCTAGTCTAGATTCTGGGACACACCCTCTAGTCAGGTCTAGTTTCTGAGACACACCCTCTAGTTTAGTATCTGGGACACACCCTCTAGTCTAGATTCTGGGACACACCCTCTAGTCTAGATTCTGGGACACACCTTCTAGTCAGGTCTAGTTTCTGGGACACACCCTCTAGTCTAGTAACTGGGACACACCCTCTAGTCTAGTATCTAGGACACACCCTCTAGTCTAGTATCTGGGACACACCCTCTAGTCCAGTCTAGTTTCTAGGCCACACCCTCTAGTCTAGTATCTAGGACACACCCTCTAGTCTAGTATCTGGGACACACCCTCTAGTCTAGTATCTGGGACACACCCTCTAGTCTAGTATCTGGGACACACCCTCTAGTCTAGTATCTGGGACACACCCTCTGGTCTAGTATCTGGGACACACCCTCTAGTCTAGTATCTGGGACACACCCTCTAATCTAGTATCTGGGACACACCCTCTAGTCTAGTCTAGTATCTGGGACACACCCTCTAGTCTAGTCTAGTTTCTAGGCCACACCCTCTAGTCCAGTCTAGTTTCTAGGCCACACCCTCTAGTCTAGTCTAGTATCTGGGACACACCCTCTAGTCTAGTATCTGGGACACACCCTCTAGTCCAGTCTAGTTTCTAGGCCACACCCTCTAGTCTAGTCTAGTTTCTAGGCCACACCCTCTAGTCTAGTATCTGGGCCACACCCTCTAGTCCAGTCTAGTTTCTAGGCCACACCCTCTAGTCTAGTATCTGGGACACACCCTCTAGTCCAGTCTAGTTTCTAGGCCACACCCTCTAGTCTAGTATCTGGGCCACACCCTCTAGTCCAGTCTAGTTTCTAGGCCACACCCTCTAGTCTAGTATCTGGGCCACACCCTCTAGTCCAGTCTAGTTTCTAGGCCACACCCTCTAGTCTAGTATCTGGGACACACCCTCTAGTCCAGTCTAGTTTCTAGGCCACACCCTCTAGTCCAGTCTAGTATCTAGGCCACACCCTCTAGTCTAGTATCTAGGACACACCCTCTAGTCTAGTATCTGGGACACACCCTCTAGTCTAGTATCTGGGACACACCCTCTAGTACAGTCTAGTTTCTAGGCCACACCCTCTAGTCCAGTCTAGTATCTAGGCCACACCCTCTATTCTAGTATCTAGGACACACCCTCTAGTCTAGTATCTGGGACACACCCTCTAGTCTAGTATCTGGGACACACCCTCTAGTCTAGTATCTGGGACACACCCTCTAGTCTAGTATCTGTGACACACCCTCTAGTCTAGTATCTGGGACACACCCTCTAGTCTAGTATCTGGGACACACCCTCTAGTCTAGTCTAGTATCTGGGACACACCCTCTAGTCTAGTCTAGTTTCTAGGCCACACCCTCTAGTCTAGTCTAGTTTCTAGGCCACACCCTCTAGTCTAGTCTAGTATCTGGGACACACCCTCTAGTCTAGTATCTGGGACACACCCTCTAGTCCAGTCTAGTTTCTAGGCCACACCCTCTAGTCTAGTCTAGTTTCTAGGCCACACCCTCTAGTCTAGTATCTGGGCCACACCCTCTAGTCCAGTCTAGTTTCTAGGCCACACACTCTAGTCTAGTATCTGGGACACACCCTCTAGTCCAGTCTAGTTTCTAGGCCACACCCTCTAGTCTAGTATCTGGGCCACACCCTCTAGTCCAGTCTAGTTTCTAGGCCACACCCTCTAGTCTAGTATCTGGGACACACCCTCTAGTCCAGTCTAGTTTCTAGGCCACACCCTCTAGTCAGGTCTAGTTTCTAGGCCACACCCTCTAGTCTAGTCTAGTTTCTAGGCCACACCCTCTAGTCTAGTATCTAGGCCACACCCTCTGGTCTAGTATCTAGGCCACACCCTCTAGTCAGGTCTAGTTTCTAGGCCACACCCTCTAGTCTAGTCTAGTTTCTAGGCCAAGTCACAAAATTGGAAGCAATGAGGCTTTGAAAATATTGTTAGACGATTAGCATAAATGTGGAATATTAATTGGTAGAGCTAATTTAAAACAGGACAGGTGCAACCGAGTGTATTAGATTACACCCATGCTATTACAGGCCTGTAAAACATTGACCTGTTAGAAGTACTTGTGTTTAGTGAATCCGTCAGGTCAGAGAGAGAGAGAGAGAGTTGAGAGTAAGGATGAACAGGGATGTTCTCTTGAGAAGTGTGTGGTTTTGGACCATTTTCCTGTCCTGCTAAGCATTTGAAATGTAACGAGTATGTTTGGGTGTCGGGGAAAATGTTTTGAGTAAAAAGTATAATATTTTCTATAGGAATGTAGAGTGTAAAGAATGTAAAGTAAAAATTGTCAAAAAATATAAATAGTAAAGTGTCTAGCTGGACGCCTATCCCTAAGAAGTTTTAGGTAGTACTTTACGCCACTGATTTCTCTCTCTCTCTCTCTCTCTCTCTCTCTCTCTCTCTCTCTCTCTCTCTCTCTCTACCTCTCTCTACTTTCCCTCCTCTCTCTCTCTCTCTCTCTCTCTCTCTCTCTCTCTCTCCTCTTCTCTCTCCTCTTCTCTCTCCCTCTCTCTCTCTCCCTCTCTCTCCCTCTCTACCTCTCTCTCTCTCCCTCTCTCTCTCTCCCTCTCTCTCGCTCTCTCTCTACCTCTCTCTCTCCCTTTCTCTCTCTCCCTCTCTCTCTCTCTCTCTCCCTCTCTACCTCTCTCTCTCTACCTCTCTCTCTCTCTCCCTCTTTCTCTCTCTCCCTCTCTCTCTCTCCCTCTCTCTCATTCTCTCTCTCTATACTTCCATATTGTATGTGTTCTCCGAGTCACATGACACTAATATAGTGGGTTTATATCAGTAATGTATGTTATTTAATAGCTTTCACGCCAATCTCAATTGTATCAATTAATCACAGTGTTAAAGTAACACTGTGTAACTGACACTGTCCTTTGAGGACTTTGTAAAATCATACTAAGCCATGTTGATCACTTCAGGGGAGGGCCAAGTTCCCTTCAATCTCATCGCCGCATTTGTTCTCCAGCATGTTGCCTGATCTCTTGATCTCTTCCCGTGTGACACTCTCAACTGGTTTGGACAGGCGAGGACTGATGAGGCGCCTATCGCCCCTGGCAACTGTTTGAAGTTGTGTGAGTGTTGAACAACGCGGCCTGTCTCCTCACATGCTCCTCAACCAGAGGACGCTGGCACCTTGATTTTCCCTCTTCATCATCCCTTCATTCGTCAGCTGGCACCGCCGGGAATTGTAGGCGTCGTTGACAAATGTGGGCCCACCTTGGGTAATTAATAAATGAAAGTGGGGACTGTCGTAATGTTACGCCTGTGATCTGCAAAGAGACTGCTGTTCGTTCTCCTCTCCCTCATCCTCCTCTCCTCCCTCTCCTCCTCTCCTCCATCTGCTCCTCCTCTTCTCCTCTCCTTCTCCTCTCATCCTCTCCTCCATCTCCTTGATCTCCTCCTTTCCTCCTCTCCTCCTCTCCTCCTCTCTTCCTCCTCTCCTCCTCTCCTCCTCCTCTCCTCCTCTTTTCCTATTTTCCTCTTCTCCTCCTCCTCTCCTCCTCCTTTCCTCCTCTCCTCCTCCTCTCCTCCTTTCCTCCTCTCATTCTCTCCTCTTCCCCTCACTAAAGAGAGAACAATGGAGGAGGGAGGAGGGAGGAGAGGAGGGAGGAGAGTGGAGGTAGGAGAGGAGGGAGGAGGGAGGGAGGAGGGTGGAGAGGAGGGAGGAGAGTGGAGGGAGGGAGGAGGGAGGGAGGAGAGGAGAAGAGGAAGAGAGGAGGGAGGAGGGAGGAGAGTGGAGGGAGGAGGGAGGAGGGAGGAGAGTGGAGGGAGGGAGGAGAGAAGGAGAGGAGAGACGGAGGACAGGAGGAGGGAGGAGAGGAGGAGGAGAGGGACTTCCCTTCACTAAAGAGAGCCAAGAGAGGAGGGAGGAGGGAGAAGAGGAAGAGCTGAGGAGGAGTGGGACTTCTCTCCACTAAAGATAGCCAAGAGAGGAGGGAGGAGGGAGAAGAGGAAGAGCTGAGGAGGAGTGGGACATCTCTCCACTAAAGAGAGCCAAGAGAGGAGGGAGGAGGGAGAAGAGGAAGAGCTGAGGAGGAGTGGGACATCTCTCCACTAAAGAGAGCCAAGAGAGGAGGGAGGTGGGAAGGAGAGGAGGAGGAGAGGGACTTCCCTTCACTAAAGAGAGCCAAGAGAGGAGGGAGGAACGGAGGAGAGGAGGAGAGGGAGGGGTGGCTGGCAAACGTCCCATCGTCTTCTTGCACATAAAATCCCTCTGGTGTGTCTCCACCAATTAAGACACGCCCCTTCCCTCCATGTTCTAGACATCATCATTAATAAAAATGGCAGGTGTTGTGTCGTCATTAACACTTGTTAAAAGGAAACGATGTAACGGGAGAAAGAGGGGTGGAGGAGGGAGGGAGGAGGGAGGGAGGGAGGAAGAGGTTAGGGAGGTGGGAGGGAGGAAGAGGGAGGGAGGAGGGAGGGAGGAAGAGGGAGGGAGGAAGAGGGAGGAAGAAAGAGGGAAGGAGGAGGGAGGGAGAAAGAGGGAGGGAGGGAGGGAGGGAGATAGGGAGGGAGGGAGGGAGGGAGGGAGGGAGGGAGGGAAGAAGAAAAGAAGACAGATTGTTATGTGGGGGTCGCGCTTGTTGTTACGGAGTGTTTTCATTCCAACCAATAACGTGACTGTAGCTGTGTCCCAAACGACACCCTATTTACTATGTAGTGCACTACTTTTGCCCACCTCCAGTCAAAACCAAAGCACTACATAGGGGATAGGGTGTCGATTTATGGGCTCGCATACCGAATCAATAGAGGGTTGTGGTGGATGGACTCAGCTGGGAGTTTAATAAGCCATGCGGACAGCAAATCAGGAAACAGGACATTGACGTATGAGGATATTTCGCTGGGGTTTTACTCTTACAGGTCTCCCATTCGAATCAATAGAAGACAGGATGATAATGAGGGTTTCAATAGACAGCGGGACAGGAAGTGGATTATAGAGGCTACTGTTAGCTTATTTAGCTGGAGTCACATTGCTTATATATATATATATATATATATATATATATATATATATATATATATATATATATTAATATATATATATATATATCCATATATATATATCTGCTGTAACTAATTAGCATCCTGCTCTCCCTTTAGAGTTCACGGCTTTTCAACAGGGCCCACAGTAGTGGACAATACAGGGGGGGGGGGGGGGGGGGGGGGGAGAGGTTGGCATTTGAGAAGCAAACTTTGTTTTCCCCTGAGACAAACAAAGACGAATAAATCTAACCAGCCAATATATTACTAGAGGTCGAGGTCTAATGTATCAATCTAACCAGCAATATATTACTAGAGGTCGAATGTATCAATCTAACCAGCCAATATATTACTAGAGGTCGAGGTCTAATGTATCAATCTAACCAGCAATATATTACTAGAGGTCTAATGTATCAATCTAACCAGCAATATATTACTAGACGTCTAATGTATCAATCTAACCAGCAATATATTACTAGAGGTCTAATGTATCAATCTAACCAGCAATATATTACTAGAGGTCTAATGTATCAATCTAACCAGCAATATATTACTAGAGGTCGAGGTCTAATGTATCAATCTAACCAGCCAATATATTACTAGAGGTCGAGGTCGAATGTATCAATCTAACCAGCCAATATATTACTAGAGGTCGAATGTATCAATCTAACCAGCCAATATATTACTAGAGGTGGAATGTATCAATCTAACCAGCAATATATTACTAGAGGTCGAGGTCTAATGTATCAATCTAACCAGCAATATATTACTAGAGGTCGAATGTATCAATCTAACCAGCAATATATTACTAGAGGTCGAGGTCTAATGTATCAATCTAACCAGCAATATATTATTAGAGGTCGAATGTATCAATCTAACCAGCAATATATTACTAGAGGTCTAATGTATCAATCTAACCAGCAATATATTACTAGAGGTCTAATGTATCAATCTAACCAGCAATATATTACTAGAGGTCGAATGTATCAATCTAACCAGCAATATATTACTAGAGGTCGAATGTATCAATCTAACCAGCAATATATTATTAGAGGTCGAATGTATCAATCTAACCAGCAATATATTATTAGAGGTCGAATGTATCAATCTAACCAGCAATATATTATTAGAGGTCGAATGTATCAATCTAACCAGCAATATATTACTAGAGGTCGAATGTATCAATATCAGCAGCAATATATTACTAGAGGTCGAATGTATCAATATCAGCAGCAATATATTACTAGAGGTCGAATGTATCAATCTAACCAGCAATATATTACTAGAGGTCGAGGTCTAATGTATCAATCTAACCAGCAATATATTACTAGAGGTCGAATGTATCAATCTAACCAGCAATATATTACTAGAGGTCGAATGTATCAATATCAGCAGCAATATATTACTAGAGGTCGAATGTATCAATCTAACCAACAATATATTACTAGAGGTCGAATGTATCAATCTAACCAGAAATATATTACTAGAGGTCGAATGTATCAATCTAACAAGCAATATATTACTAGAGGTCGAGGTCTAATGTATCAATCTAACAAGCAATATATTACTAGAGGTCTAATGTATCAATCTAACCAGCAATATATTACTAGAGGTCTAATGTATCAATCTAACCAGCCAATATATTACTAGAGGTCTAATGTATCAATCTAACCAGCCAATATATTACTAGAGGTCTAATGTATCAATCTAACCAGCAATATATTACTAGAGGTCTAATGTATCAATCTAACCAGCCAATATATTACTAGAGGTCTAATGTATCAATCTAACCAGCCAATATATTACTAGAGGTCTAATGTATCAATCTAACCAGCAATATATTACTAGAGGTCGAATGTATCAATATAACCAGCAATATATTACTAGAGGTCTAATGTATTAATCTAACCAGCAATATATTACTAGAGGTCGAATGTATCAACCTAACCAGCAATATATTACTAGAGGTCGAATGTATCAATCTAACCAGCAATATATTACTAGAGGTTGAATGTATCAATCTAACCAGCCAATATATTACTAGAAGTCTAATGTATCAATCTAACCAGCAATGTATTGCTGGAGGACTAATTTATGAAGCGTGGTCACTGTGCTTATTGCAACAGTCAAGGAATCTGGTATTCTGAGAGTGAATTGGCTTTCTTTGAACAAAACCAATGAATGTTAAGATACACAGAACAAACACCACCGACAGCAATCAAAACAACTGGCTTGGGAGAGAAGAGCCTGGAGAACCAGACGGCATCGCTGTCGCCAGCAGGAGAAGTGTGTTTTGTATCACTACTAATGTGGACAATTTGTTCCACTCGATGTGGAGCGAGACTGCGGTGATTCTCTCCAGATTGATCCATTTTCCGAAAGACCCAAAGTTAGAAACCCATTGATATTTTGTTCCTAAACAAACCGTGATTAGTTCCCAGAAATTGCAGGGACATTGGTAACCTCACAAAATGGAGGCTCTTTTGACCAGAGACCTATGGGAATAGAGTGTCATTTCAGACACAGACATAGTCTGAGGTAAAAGGGGTTTATTTCAGTCTTAAGCAACGCTTTTAAAGGTTTATACTGCCTAATATAGAACACTGATGTAACGAGTTTAAATGCCCTTGCTCTGATTGTAAACATATACAAAGAGACTTGATAACGTGATATGGACAGTGATATGATAACATGATTACACGATATGGACAGTAACATGATAACATGATATGGACAGTAATATGATAACATGATTACATGATATGGACAGTAACATGATGTCATGATATGGACAGTAACATGATAACATGATATGGACAGTAATATGAAGTCATGATATGGACAGTACCATGATAACATGATAACATGATATGGACAGTAATATGATAACATGATTACATGATATGGACAGTAATATGAAGTCATGATATGGACAGTACCATGATTACATGATAACATGACATGGACAGTAATATGATAACATGATTACATGATATGGACAGTAATATGATAACATGATATGGACAGTAATATGATAACATGATTACATGATATGGACAGTAATATGATAACATGATATGGACAGTAATATGATAACATGATTACATGATATGGACAGTAACATGCTGTCATGATATGAACAGTACCATGATAACATGATATGGACAGTAATATGATAACATGATATGGACAGTAACATGATAACATGATATGGACAGTAATATGATAACATGATTACATGATATGGACAGTAATATGATAACATGATATGGACAGTAATATGATAACATGATTACATGATATGGACAGTAATATGATAACATGATTACATGATATGGACAGTAATATGATAACATGATTACATGATATGGACAGTAATATGATAACATGATTACATGATATGGACAGTAATATGATAACATGATGTCATGATATGAGCAGTAATATGATAACATGATATGGACAGTAATATGATAACATGATATGGACAGTAATATGATAACATGATTACATGATATGGACAGTAATATGATAACATGATATGGACAGTAATATGATAACATGATATGGACAGTAATATGATAACATGATTACATGATATGGACAGTAACATGCTGTCATGATATGAACAGTAATATGATAACATGATATGGACAGTAATATGATAACATGATATGGACAGTAATATGATAACATGATATGGACAGTAATATGATAACATGATATGGACAGTAATATGATAACATGATATGGACAGTAATATGATAACATGATATGGACAGTAATATGATTACATGATATGGACAGTAATATGATAACATGATATGGACAGTAATATGATAACATGATATGGACAGTAACATGATTACATGATATGGACAGTAATATGATAACATGATATGGACAGTAATATGATAACATGATATGGACAGTAATATGATAACATGATTACATGATATGGACAGTAATATGATAACATGATATGGACAGTAATATGATAACATGATTACATGATATGGACAGTAATATGATAACATGATATGGACAGTAATATGATAACATGATAACATGATATGGACAGTAATATGATAACATGATATGAGCAGTAATATGATAACATGATATGGACAGTAATATGATAACATGATTACATGATATGGACAGTAATATGATAACATGATATGGACAGTAATATGATAACATGATATGAGCAGTAATATGATAACATGATATGGACAGTAATATGATAACATGATTACATGATATGGACAGTAATATGATAACATGATATGGACAGTAATATGATAACATGATATGGACAGTAATATGATAATAAGATAACATGATATGGACAGTAATATGATAACATGATATGGACAGTAACATGATTACATGATATGGACAGTAATATGATAACATGATATGGACAGTAATATGATAACATGATATGGACAGTAATATGATAACATGATATGGACAGTAATATGAAGTCATGATATGGACAGTGATATGATAACATGATTACATGATATGGACAGTAATATGATAACATGATATGGACAGTAATATGATAACATGATTACATGATATGGACAGTAATATGATAACATGATTACATGATATGGACAGTGATATGATAACATGATTACATGATATGGACAGTAATATGATAACATGATTACATGATATGGACAGTAATATGAAGTCATGATATGGACAGTGATATGATAACATGATTACATGATATGGACAGTAATATGATAACATGATTACATGATATGGACAGTAATATGATTACATGATTACATGATATGGATAGTAACATGATAACATGATATGGACAGTAACATGATAACATGATATGAACAGTAATATGATAACATGATATGAACATTAATATGATAACATGATATGGACAGTAATATGATAACATGATAACATGATATGGACAGTAACATGATAACATGATATGGACAGTAACATGATAACATGATATGAACAGTACCATGATATGGACAGTAACATGATAACATGATATGGACAGTAATATGATAACATGATATGGACAGTAACATGAGAACATGATAACATGATATGGACAGTAACATGAGAACATGATAACATGATATGAACATTAATATGATACCATGATATGGACAGTACCATGAGAACATGATAACATGATATGGACAGTAACATGATAACATGATATGGACAGTAACATGATAACATGATATGAACAGTAATATGATAACATGATATGAACATTAATATGATAACATGATATGGACAGTAATATGATAACATGATAACATGATATGGACAGTAACATGATAACATGATATGGACAGTAACATGATAACATGATATGAACAGTACCATGATATGGACAGTAACATGATAACATGATATGGACAGTAATATGATAACATGATATGGACAGTAACATGATAACATGATATGGACAGTAACATGATAACATGATATGAACAGTACCATGATATGGACAGTAACATGATAACATGATATGGACAGTAACATGATAACATGATATGAACAGTACCATGATAACATGATATGAACAGTAACATGATAACATGATATGAACAGTAACATGATAACATGATATGAACAGTACCATGATATGGACAGTAACATGATAACATGATATGAACAGTAATATGATAACATGATATGAACAGTACCATGATATTGACAGTAACATGATAACATGATATGGACAGTAACATGATATGGACAGTAACATGATAACATGATATGGACAGTAACATGATATGGACAGTAATATGATAACATGATATCGACAGTAATATGATAACATGATATGAACAGTAACATGATAACATGATATGGACAGTAATATGATTACATGATATGGACAGTAATATGATAACATGATTACATGATATGGACAGTAACATGCTGTCATGATATGAACAGTAATATGATAACATGATATGAACAGTAATATGATAACATGATTACATGATATGGACAGTAACATGATAACATGATATGAACAGTAATATGATAACATGATTACATGATATGGACAGTAACATGATAACATGATATGGACAGTAATATGATAACATGATATGAACAGTACCATGATATGGACAGTAACATGATAACATGATATGGACAGTCACATGATATGGACAGTAACATGATAACATGATATGAACAGTACCATGATAACATGATATGAACAGTAATATGATAACATGATATGGACAGTAACATGATATGGACAGTAACATGATAACATGATAACATGATAACATGATATGAACATTAATATGATAACATGATATGGACAGTAATATGATAACATGATAACATGATATGGACAGTACCATGAGAACATGATAACATGATATGAACAGTAACATGATAACATGATATGGACAGTAACATGATAACATGATATGAACATTAATATGATAACATGATATGGACAGTAATATGATAACATGATAACATGATATGAACAGTAATATGATAACATGATAACATGATATGAACAGTAACATGATAACATGATATGGACAGTAACATGAGAACATGATATGGACAGTAATATGATAACATGATAACATGATATGAACAGTAATATGATAACATGATAACATGATATGAACAGTAACATGATAACATGATATGGACAGTAACATGAGAACATGATAACATGATATGGACAGTAATATGATAACATGATAACATGATATGGACAGTACCATGAGAACATGATAACATGATATGAACATTAATATGATAACATGATATGGACAGTAATATGATAACATGATATGGACAGTACCATGATAACATGATAACATGATATGAGCAGTAATATGATAACATGATATGGACAGTAATATGATAACATGATTACATGATATGGACAGTAATATGATAACATGATATGGACAGTAATATGATAACATGATTACATGATATGGACAGTAATATGATAACATGATATGGACAGTAATATGATAACATGATTACATGATATGGACAGTAACATGCTGTCATGATATGAACAGTACCATGATAACATGATATGGACAGTAATATGATAACATGATATGGACAGTAACATGATAACATGATATGGACAGTAATATGATAACATGATTACATGATATGGACAGTAATATGATAACATGATATGGACAGTAATATGATAACATGATTACATGATATGGACAGTAATATGATAACATGATTACATGATATGGACAGTAATATGATAACATGATTACATGATATGGACAGTAATATGATAACATGATTACATGATATGGACAGTAATATGATAACATGATGTCATGATATGAGCAGTAATATGATAACATGATATGGACAGTAATATGATAACATGATATGGACAGTAATATGATAACATGATTACATGATATGGACAGTAATATGATAACATGATATGGACAGTAATATGATAACATGATATGGACAGTAATATGATAACATGATTACATGATATGGACAGTAACATGCTGTCATGATATGAACAGTAATATGATAACATGATATGGACAGTAATATGATAACATGATATGGACAGTAATATGATAACATGATATGGACAGTAATATGATAACATGATATGGACAGTAATATGATAACATGATATGGACAGTAATATGATAACATGATATGGACAGTAATATGATTACATGATATGGACAGTAATATGATAACATGATATGGACAGTAATATGATAACATGATATGGACAGTAACATGATTACATGATATGGACAGTAATATGATAACATGATATGGACAGTAATATGATAACATGATATGGACAGTAATATGATAACATGATTACATGATATGGACAGTAATATGATAACATGATATGGACAGTAATATGATAACATGATTACATGATATGGACAGTAATATGATAACATGATATGGACAGTAATATGATAACATGATAACATGATATGGACAGTAATATGATAACATGATATGAGCAGTAATATGATAACATGATATGGACAGTAATATGATAACATGATTACATGATATGGACAGTAATATGATAACATGATATGGACAGTAATATGATAACATGATATGAGCAGTAATATGATAACATGATATGGACAGTAATATGATAACATGATTACATGATATGGACAGTAATATGATAACATGATATGGACAGTAATATGATAACATGATATGGACAGTAATATGATAATAAGATAACATGATATGGACAGTAATATGATAACATGATATGGACAGTAACATGATTACATGATATGGACAGTAATATGATAACATGATATGGACAGTAATATGATAACATGATATGGACAGTAATATGATAACATGATATGGACAGTAATATGAAGTCATGATATGGACAGTGATATGATAACATGATTACATGATATGGACAGTAATATGATAACATGATATGGACAGTAATATGATAACATGATTACATGATATGGACAGTAATATGATAACATGATTACATGATATGGACAGTGATATGATAACATGATTACATGATATGGACAGTAATATGATAACATGATTACATGATATGGACAGTAATATGAAGTCATGATATGGACAGTGATATGATAACATGATTACATGATATGGACAGTAATATGATAACATGATTACATGATATGGACAGTAATATGATTACATGATTACATGATATGGATAGTAACATGATAACATGATATGGACAGTAACATGATAACATGATATGAACAGTAATATGATAACATGATATGAACATTAATATGATAACATGATATGGACAGTAATATGATAACATGATAACATGATATGGACAGTAACATGATAACATGATATGGACAGTAACATGATAACATGATATGAACAGTACCATGATATGGACAGTAACATGATAACATGATATGGACAGTAATATGATAACATGATATGGACAGTAACATGAGAACATGATAACATGATATGGACAGTAACATGAGAACATGATAACATGATATGAACATTAATATGATACCATGATATGGACAGTACCATGAGAACATGATAACATGATATGGACAGTAACATGATAACATGATATGGACAGTAACATGATAACATGATATGAACAGTAATATGATAACATGATATGAACATTAATATGATAACATGATATGGACAGTAATATGATAACATGATAACATGATATGGACAGTAACATGATAACATGATATGGACAGTAACATGATAACATGATATGAACAGTACCATGATATGGACAGTAACATGATAACATGATATGGACAGTAATATGATAACATGATATGGACAGTAACATGATAACATGATATGGACAGTAACATGATAACATGATATGAACAGTACCATGATATGGACAGTAACATGATAACATGATATGGACAGTAACATGATAACATGATATGAACAGTACCATGATAACATGATATGAACAGTAACATGATAACATGATATGAACAGTAACATGATAACATGATATGAACAGTACCATGATATGGACAGTAACATGATAACATGATATGAACAGTAATATGATAACATGATATGAACAGTACCATGATATTGACAGTAACATGATAACATGATATGGACAGTAACATGATATGGACAGTAACATGATAACATGATATGGACAGTAACATGATATGGACAGTAATATGATAACATGATATCGACAGTAATATGATAACATGATATGAACAGTAACATGATAACATGATATGGACAGTAATATGATTACATGATATGGACAGTAATATGATAACATGATTACATGATATGGACAGTAACATGCTGTCATGATATGAACAGTAATATGATAACATGATATGAACAGTAATATGATAACATGATTACATGATATGGACAGTAACATGATAACATGATATGAACAGTAATATGATAACATGATTACATGATATGGACAGTAACATGATAACATGATATGGACAGTAATATGATAACATGATATGAACAGTACCATGATATGGACAGTAACATGATAACATGATATGGACAGTCACATGATATGGACAGTAACATGATAACATGATATGAACAGTACCATGATAACATGATATGAACAGTAATATGATAACATGATATGGACAGTAACATGATATGGACAGTAACATGATAACATGATAACATGATAACATGATATGAACATTAATATGATAACATGATATGGACAGTAATATGATAACATGATAACATGATATGGACAGTACCATGAGAACATGATAACATGATATGAACAGTAACATGATAACATGATATGGACAGTAACATGATAACATGATATGAACATTAATATGATAACATGATATGGACAGTAATATGATAACATGATAACATGATATGAACAGTAATATGATAACATGATAACATGATATGAACAGTAACATGATAACATGATATGGACAGTAACATGAGAACATGATATGGACAGTAATATGATAACATGATAACATGATATGAACAGTAATATGATAACATGATAACATGATATGAACAGTAACATGATAACATGATATGGACAGTAACATGAGAACATGATAACATGATATGGACAGTAATATGATAACATGATAACATGATATGGACAGTACCATGAGAACATGATAACATGATATGAACATTAATATGATAACATGATATGGACAGTAATATGATAACATGATATGGACAGTACCATGATAACATGATAACATGATATGAGCAGTAATATGATAACATGATATGAACAGTAATATGATAACATGATTACATGATATGGACAGTAACATGATAACATGATATGAACAGTAATATGATAACATGATTACATGATATGGACAGTAACATGATAACATGATATGGACAGTAACATGATGTCATGATATGAACAGTAATATGATAACATGATTACATGATATGGACAGTAACATGATAACATGATTACATGATATGGACAGTAATATGATAACATGATATGAACAGTAATATGATAACATGATTACATGATATGGACAGTAACATGATAACATGATATGAACAGTAATATGATAACATGATTACATGATATGGACAGTAACATGATAACATGATATGGACAGTAATATGATAACATGATAACATGATATGAACAGTAATATGATAACATGATATGGACAGTAACATGATATGGACAGTAACATGATAACATGATATGGACAGTAACATGATATGAACAGTAATATGATAACATGATATGGACAGTAATATGATAACATGATAACATGATATGAACAGTAATATGATAACATGATATGGACAGTAACATGATATGGACAGTAACATGATAACATGATATGGACAGTAACATGATATGGACAGTAACATGATAACATGATATGAACAGTACCATGATAACATGATATGAACAGTAATATGATAACATGATATGGACAGTAACATGATATGGACAGTAACATGATAACATGATAACATGATAACATGATATGAACATTAATATGATAACATGATATGGACAGTAATATGATAACATGATAACATGATATGGACAGTACCATGAGAACATGATAACATGATATGAACAGTAACATGATAACATGATATGGACAGTAACATGATAACATGATATGAACATTAATATGATAACATGATATGGACATTAATATGATAACATGATATGGACAGTAATATGAGAACATGATAACATGATATGAACAGTAATATGATAACATGATAACATGATATGAACAGTAACATGATAACATGATATGGACAGTAACATGAGAACATGATATGGACAGTAATATGATAACATGATAACATGATATGAACAGTAATATGATAACATGATAACATGATATGAACAGTAACATGATAACATGATATGGACAGTAACATGAGAACATGATAACATGATATGGACAGTAATATGATAACATGATAACATGATATGGACAGTACCATGAGAACATGATAACATGATATGAACATTAATATGATAACATGATATGGACAGTAATATGATAACATGATATGGACAGTACCATGATAACATGATAACATGATATGAGCAGTAATATGATAACATGATATGGACAGTAATATGATAACATGATATGGACAGTAATATGATAACATGATATGGACAGTACCATGATAACATGATATGGACAGTACCATGATAACATGATAGGGACAGTAACATGATATGGACAGTACCATGATAACATGATATGGACAGTACCATGATAACATGATAGGGACAGTAACATGATATGGACAGTAATATGATAACACGATAACATGATATGGACAGTAATATGAATAATTGATATGGACAGTAATATGAATAATTGATATGGACAGTAATATGAATAATTGATATGGACAGTAATATGATAACATGATAACATGATATGGACTGGAGTGACTTGACACAATGGGCCAAGCAAGTTGTAAGAAACAAAATGGAGACGACGCAGGATGTCTTACTTAGTTAAAGGGTTCCAGTGTGAAGCGTTCATCCACGGACACGGGTAACGGACACGGGTAACAGACACGGGTAACGGACACGGGTAACAGACACGGGTAACGGACACGGGTAACGGACACGGGTAACGGACACGGGTAACGGACACGGGTAAGAGTCAAGCTACATTTTCAGATATTATACTTCTCTAATTTTTGTCAGAAGTTTTAGTTGCAAATTATAAAGTGTACCGTTAGCTAGCTAGCTAATGTTAACTGGCTGGATCGCTAGCTAACGTTATGTGTACAATCTTAATTATTATTTGCAGATTATAAAGTGTACCGTTAGCTAGCTAGCTAATGTTAACTGGCTGGATCGCTAGCTAACGTTATGTGTACAATCTTAATTATTATTTGCAGATTATAAAGTGTACCGTTAGCTAGCTAGCTAATGTTAACTGGATGGATCGCTAGCTAACGTTATGTGTACAATCTTAATTATTAGTTGCAGATTTTAAAGTGTACCGTTAGCTAGCTAGCTAATGTTAACTGGCTGGATCGCTAGCTAACGTTATGTGTACAATCTTAATTATTAGTTGCAAATTATAAAGTGTACCGTTAGCTAGCTAGCTAATGTTAACTGGCTGGATCGCTAGCTAACGTTTATGCGTACAATCTGTGTAGTAATATTATTTGTATCTCAGAATGCAATTTGCATTGCTAGTTATAGCCTCATGTTAGCTAGCTAGCTAGCATTGAACCTAGTTGGTTAGCTTTAGCTTCCTGCAAATTCATAGCACAGCATTTCATGCATGGTGGCTAGCTATGACATGGTGGCTCGCTATGACATGGTGGCTAGCTATGACATGGTGGCTAGCTATGATATGGTGGCTCGCTATGACATGGTGGCTCGCTATGACATGGTGGCTAGCTATGACATGGTGGCTAGCTATGACATGGTGGCTATCTATGACATGTTGGCTAGCTATGACATGGTGGCTAGCTATAACATGGTGGCTAGCTATGACATGGTGGCTAGCTATGACATGGTGGCTAGCTATGACATGGTGGCTAGCTATGACAATCCGTTCGTATTCCTAGCGCTGTATGGATTGAGATTACAGTTCATTGTTTAGATGGCTAACGACATGTCGAAACAGATGGCCTCGTTTGTGAATCCTTAACAAGATGGGTGGGGCTAAGGCTTTTAAGAGGATGTGAATGATGCTAAATAGGTGTAGACAAAGAAGAGCTCTCCAGTTGGTGTACCAAAACATTTAAGGGCCATTTTCTCAAAAGTTTATCAACTTTCAAAGCATAATTACTTCCCCACTGTTCCTCAACTGTAGTGTATGATAAACCAGTTTGTTACTCTGAGTCTCTACTTTTATCCAATGTAACAAATGTAATTTAAAATTTTGCAACACAAGACTGAAAAGAGGTGGTTGGTCACATGTGAAAATATTATATTTGTAAACACTGGACAGTACTATGATAACATGATACAGTATGTGTCTGTACTGGATAGTACTATGATACAGTATGTGTCTGTACTGGACAGTACTATGATAACATGATACAGTATGGGTCTGTACTGGATAGTACTATGATACAGTATGTGTCTGTACTGGACAGTATTACGATAACATGATACAGTATGTGTCTGTACTGGACAGTACAACGATAACATGATACAGTATGTGTCTGTACTGGACAGTACTATGAAAACATGATACAGGATGTGTCTGTACTGGACAGTACTATGATACAGTATGTGTCTGGACTGGACAGTACTATGATAACATGATACAGTATGTGTCTGTACTGGACAGTACTATGATACAGTATGTGTCTGTATTGGACAGTACTATGATAACAAGATACAGTATGTGTCAGTACTGGACAGTACTATGATAACATGATACAGTATGTGTCTGTACAGGACAGTACTATGATAACATGATACAGTATGTGTCTGTACTGGACAGTATTATGATAACATGATACAGTATGTGTCTGTACTGGATAGTACTATGATAACATGATACAGTATGTGTCTGTACTGGACAGTACTATGATACAGTATGTGTCTGTACTGGACAGTACTATGATAACATGATACAGTATGTGTCTGTACTGGATAGTACTATGATAACATGATACAGTATGTGTCTGTACTGGACAGTACTATGATACAGTATGTGTCTGTACTGGACAGTACTATGATAACATGATACAGTATGTGTCTGTACTGGACAGTACTTTGATACAGTATGTGTCTGTACTGGACAGTACTATGATACAGTATGTGTCTGTACTGGACAGTGCTATGATAACATGATACAGTATGTGTCTGTACTGGACAGTACTTTGATACAGTATGTGTCTGTACTGGACAGTACTATGATACAGTATGTGTCTGTACTGGACAGTACTATGTACAGTATGTGTCTGTACTGGACAGTACTATGATAACATGATACAGTATGTGTCTGTACTGGACAGTACTATGATACAGTATGTGTCTGTACTGGACAGTACTATGATACAGTATGTGTCTGTACTGGACAGTACTATGATACAGTATGTGTCTGTACTGGACAGTACTATGTACAGTATGTGTCTGTACTGGACAGTACTATGATAACATGATACAGTATGTGTCTGTACTGGACAGTACTATGATACAGTATGTGTATGTACTGGACAGTACTATGATACAGTATGTGTCTGTACTGGACAGTACTATGATACAGTATGTGTCTGTACTGGACAGTACTATGATACAGTATGTGTCTGTACTGGACAGTACTATGATACAGTATGTGTCTGTACTGGACAGTACTATGATACAGTATGTGTCTGTACTGGACAGTACTATGATACAGTATGTGTCTGTACTGGACAGTACTATGATACAGTATGTGTCTGTACTGGACAGTACTATGATACAGTATGTGTCTGTACTGGACAGTACTATGAAAACATGATACAGTACGTGTCTGTACTAGATAGTACTATGATACAGTATGTGTCAGTACTAGATAGTACTACGATAACATTATATTAACAAAGTCAGTCCCACAGTATTGTACTTTAAGAGAGAGACATTTTTGTTGAATAACTCCACATTTTTGTG
>NC_048571.1:35527114-35544614 GCF_013265735.2 Oncorhynchus mykiss
CATGTGTCTATATTGCTTGTAATTGAAATAAGTCAAACATCAAAGTATTGAGTCTTTTTATGTCAATTGTATACGGCTGTATTGTTTTCAAAAACCCATTAATGTTGTGGGTCAATCAGACCCAATCAGACGTTGGGAGAATAACAAACACAATGCTGAGAGATGCCCGGAGATGTTAACTGACAGATGGTAAGGGTGGGTGTGGAGATCTTTAATTGGTGGCCACAGAGTGCTCTGAGATGCTGTGAGATGTTCCCTGACAGATGGTAAGGGTGGGTGTGGAGAAGGTTAGGCACGGTGTGGCTCTCATGCAGTGGTGTAAAGTATTTAAGTAAAAATACTTTGAAGTACTACTGAAGTTGTTTTTATGAGTATCTGTACTTTACTATTCATATTTTTTACAACTTTTACTTTTACTTGTGTTATGACGTTGGGGGTTTATGAATACCTCTTCCTCCCTTTTTCCTCTCTACACTCTACTGAGTTTACATTTAAAAAAAAACTTGGTTAGAGTTTCTGGGAACATCAGTAGGGGACGGGGAAATTAACTATATTCTGGTAATCCGACCAATTGAACATATGCAGTGGTACTTAATGAATATGATGTCAGTTCGGATGTCATCTGAGACTTTCTCATCAATGATAAGATGACATAAACTCTACAGTGGAAAGTCTACACATTAGAGTTATCGGATTCACATGGAATTGTTGTTCAATTTAAATGTTTGAAT
Source organism: Oncorhynchus mykiss (assembly GCF_013265735.2). Lineage (NCBI taxonomy): Eukaryota > Metazoa > Chordata > Actinopteri > Salmoniformes > Salmonidae > Oncorhynchus > Oncorhynchus mykiss. The sequence goes on from NC_048571.1 coordinate 35,527,846, forward strand.
ATGAAAATACTTGTGACAGGATGAAATGTGATTTTAGCTTCTAAAATGTGAAATGTGGGTTTTCATAAGATAAGGTCTGCTCACTCAGTGGCCCGCCTCTGTGAAGGGACATGGGCTATAAAACTTTTCAAACACGCCCTCTTCTCCCTTCCTATATAAAGCCTTGACGACAATAGAGCTTCCTGTTCCGAAGAAGTGAGGACGACGGTCCTATGTTCAGATAATAACTACAGAACGAAGCCGACATCAGCGTGAGCTTTGGTTGCGAATGGTATGAACTTTGAACTCTTATTCACTACAGAAGTGATACCTCTTAGCCGTTGAGTTAGCAACAGCAGATGCAACGTGGGTTAGGAAGGAACAGACAGAGTATCCCGTCTATCATCCAACGACGTTACTACAACGTATCCAATTGACAACCAGAGACATTCTTCAAAGGACAAAGGACTCGGTTTGGCAACACGGCCTTCCATCTACCACCAACCTACCGGGGAAGGGGAAGAGTACCAAAACATTTCTGCAGCATTGAAGGTGCCCAAGAACACAGTGGCCTCCATCATTCTTAAATTGAAGACGTTTGGAAGTACCAAGGTTATTCCCAGAACTTGCCGCCTTGGCAAACTTAGCAATCGTGGGAGAAGGGTCTTGGTCAGGGAAGACACTCCTCAGTAAAAGGCACGGGACCACTTGGAGTTTGCCAAAAGGCACCGAAAGACTCTCAGACAATGAGAAACAAGATTCTCTGGTCTGATGAAACCAAGATTGAACTCTGTGGCCTGAATGCCACATCTGGAGGAAACCTGGCAACATCCCTACGGTGAAGCGTGGTGGTGGCAGCATCATGCTGTGGGGATGTTTCTCAGCGGCAGGGACTCAGAGACTAGTCAGGATCGAGGTAAAGATGAACGGAGCAAAGTACAGAGAGATCCTTGATGAAAACCTTTTATAAAAAAAAAAAATCTTTCACCTTCATTTAACCAGGTACGCTAGTTGAGAACAAGTTCCCATTTACAACTGCGACCTGGTCAAGATAAAGCAAAGCAGTGCGACACAAATAACAACACAGAGTTACACATGGAGTAAACAAAACATACAAACAACAACACAGAGTTACACATGGAGTAAACAAAACATACAGTCAATAATACAGTAGAAAAATAGAATAGAAAAAAAGAAAAGAAAAAGTCTATATACAGTGAGTGCAAATGAGGTAGGATAAGGGAGGTAAGGCAATAAACAGGCCATAGAGGCGAAGTAATTATAATATAGCAATTAAACACTGGAGTGGTAGATGTGCAGAAGATTAATATGCAAGTAGAGATACTGGGGTGCAAAGGAGCAAGATAAATAAATATATACAGTATGAGAATGAGGTAGTTGGATGGGCTATTTACAGATGAGCTATGTGCAGGTACAGTGATCTGTGAGCTGTGAGCTGCTCTGACAGCTGGTGCTTAAAGCTAGTGAGGGAGATATGAGTCTCCAGCTTCAGTGATTTTTGCAGTTCGTTCCAGTCATTGGCAGCAGAGAACTGGAAGGAAAGGCGGCCAAAGGAGGAATTGTCTTTGGGGGTGACCAGTCAGATATATGACAGCGGCATCAACCTGCTCCAGAGCACTTAGAACTTCAGACTGGGGTCAAACATCTTTGGAGGGACCTGAAAATAGCTGTGCAGCAACGCTCTCCGTCCACCTGACAGAGCTTGAGAGGATCTGCAGAGAAGAATGGAAGAAACTTCCAAATACAGGTTGTAGCGTCATACCCAAGAAGAGTCGAGGCTGCATTCACTACGAAAGGCTCTTCAGCTGTTGCTGTTGTTTTGTGTTGCTGTTTTGTGTTGATGTTGCTGTTGAGTTGTTTTTTATGCTGTTGTTGTTTTGTGTTGCTGTTGTTTTGTGTTGATGTTGCTGTTGAGTTGTTTTTTATGCTGTTGTTGTTTTGTGTTGCTGTTGTTTTGTGTTGATGTTTCTGTTGAGTTGTTTTAATGCTGCTGTTGTTTTGTGGTGTTTTGTGTTAATGCTGCTGATTTGTTTTAATGCTGCTATTGTTTTGAGTTGATGTTGCTGTTGAGATGTTGATGTTGCTGCTGTTTGTGTTGCTCTTTTGTCTTGATGTTGTGTTAATGTTGTTGTTGTTTTGTGTTTATGCTGCTGTTGTTTTGTGTTAATGTTGCTGTTGTTTTGTGTTGTTGTTTTGAGGCTGCTGTTGTTTTATGTTGAGGCTGCTGTTGTTTTGTGTTGATGCAGCTGTTGTTTTGTGTTAATGCTGCTGTTGTTTTGTGTTAATGCTGCTGTTGTTTTGTGTTGAGGCTGCTGTTGTTTTGTGTTGAGGCTACTGTTGTTTTGTGTTGAGGCTGCTGTTGTTTTGTGTTGAGGCTGCTGTTGTTTTGTGTTAATGCTGCTGTTGTTTTGTGTTGAGGCTGCTGTTGTTTTGTGTTGAGGCTGCTGTTGTTTTGTGTTGAGGCTGCTGTTGTTTTGTGTTGAGGCTGCTGCTGTTTTGTGTTAATGCTGCTGTTGTTTTGTGTTGAGGCTGCTGTTGTTTTTTGTTGAGGCTGCTGTTGTTTTGTGTTGAGGCTGCTGTTGTTTTGTGTTGAGACTGCTGTTGTTTTGTGTTGAAGCTGCTGTTGTTTTGTGTTGAGGCAGCTGTTGTTTTGTGTTAATGCTGCTGTTGTTTTGTGTTGAGGCTGCTGTTGTTTTGTGTTGAGGCTGCTGTTGTTTTGTGTTGAGGCTGCTGTTGTTTTGTGTTGAGGCTGCTGTTGTTTTGTGTTGAGGCTGCTGTTGTTTTGTGTTGAGGCTGCTGTTGTTTTGTGTTGAGGCTGCTGTTGTTTTGTGTTGAGGCTGCTGTTGTTTTGTGTTGAGTCTGCTGTTGTTTTGTGTTGAGGCTGCTGTTGTTTTGTGTTGTTGTTTTGTGTTGAGGCTGCTGTTGTTTTGTGTTGAGGCTGCTGTTGTTTTGTGTTGAGGCTGCTATGCTTTTTAAGGATGTGACAGAAAAGGTTCCCCACACTTACAGATTGAACTTGTGGTCCAATCCGAAATCAGTATTTTATTTTCACTGTTCATCTGTTTGTATTGTTGTTTATCTCCCGGTCTTTCTTTAGAAAGACTGTATTGTTAGGGAAATGTTTTTGTGTATTTTCTCGCTCTCTGTAACAGATAATCTTCCTATGCGGTTGGCTTGCGTCTCCGTCTGCATTACAGCAGCACTGCTACATTTGCTCGATAGCAGAGAGAGGGGGGAAAAATATCGCTTTTGTTAAGGTTGTGCTTTTTATCTTGTTGGTTTCATATCGTGGGCTCAACTTCTGGTCAGTCCTTCTTCCCCGCAGCAGCAATTTGGGTGAACTCAGGGCTGTTTCTTAATATGGCACCCTATCCCCTGAGGGCCCTGGCCAAAGGTAGTGCACTGTTTAGAGTGTCATTTAGGACACAACACTGGGGGAAGTCAGACGGCACCCTATCCACTCAGGGCCCTGGCCAAAGGTAGTGCACCGATTAGAGTGTAATTTAGGACAGAACACTGGGGGAAGTCAGATGGCACCCTATCCCCTGAGGGCCCTGGCCAAACGTAGTGCACTGTTCAGAGTGTAATTTAGGACACAACACTGGGTGAAGTCAGACGTGTCCCTGTTGTCGTTCTTTAATCCTCCATTGTGTCATTTCTTCTTGCTGTTGGGAGATTGGTGTGTGTGTGTGTGTGTGTGTGTGTGTGTGTGTGTGTGTGCGTGCGTGTGCGTGCGTGTCTGTGTGTGTGTGTGTGTGTGTGTGTGTGTGTGAGTGTGTGTGTGCGTGCGTGTGTGTGTGTGTGTGTGTGTGTGTGTGTGTGTGCGTGTGTGTGTGTGTGTGTGTGTGAGAGTTCCTTTTTAAATCCTGTCTTTTCTTTGTCACTAGACTTGTGGGTTTATTGCATCGTCATGGTGATATCGAAATCCGAAAAAGCAACAACAAAACATCAAAAAGTTGATTTTGTTTGCTGTCTAGGTTCCTCAGAAGATTATCACAGGACTGTGATGGTAATGTTAGTTTGTTGTGTTTGATAACAGATTATCACAGGACTGTGAGGGTAATGTTAGTTTGTTGTGTTTGACAACAGATTATCACAGGACTGTGAGGGTAATGTTAGTGTGTTGTGTTTGATAACAGATTATCACAGGACTGTGAGGGTAATGTTAGTGTGTTGTGTTTGATAACAGATTATCACAGGACTGTGAGGGTAATGTTAGTTTGTTGTGTTTGATAACAGATTATCACAGGACTGTGAGGGTAATGTTAGTTTGTTGTGTTTGATAACAGATTATCACAGGACTGTGAGGGTAATGTATGTTTGTTGTGTTTGATAACAGATTATCACAGGACTGTGAGGGTAATGTTAGTTTGTTGTGTTTGATAACAGATTATCACAGGACTGTGAGGGTAATGTAAGTTTGTTGTGTTTGATAACAGATTATCACAGGACTGTGAGGGTAATGTTAGTGTGTTGTGTCTGATAACAGATTATCACAGGACTGTGAGGGTAATGTTAGTGTGTTGTGTTTGATAACAGATTATCACAGGACTGTGAGGGTAATGTACGTTTGTTGTGTTTGATAACAGATTATCACAGGACTGTGAGGGTAATGTACGTTTGTTGTGTTTGATAACAGATTATCACAGGACTGTGAGGGTAATGTTAGTTTGTTGTGTTTGATAACAGATTATCACAGGACTGTGAGGGTAATGTACGTTTGTTGTGTTTGATAACAGATTATCACAGGACTGTGAGGGTAATGTACGTTTGTTGTGTTTGATAACAGATTATCACAGGACTGTGATGGTAATGTTAGTTTGTTGTGTTTGATAACAGATTATCACAGGACTGTGAGGGTAATGTTAGTTTGTTGTGTTTGATAACAGATTATCACAGGACTGTGAGGGTAATGTTAGTTTGTTGTGTTTGATAACAGATTATCACAGGACTGTGAGGGTAATGTTAGTTTGTTGTGTTTGATGACAGATGTCTGGGTTTCTCAAACTCTGATATTGAGGAGCAGTCAGGAGGTTATTGTCCCAAATTGCAGCACATTCCCTGTAAACTGGAGGGCACTACTTCTGTCAAGAGCCCTATAGAACCCTATTCCCTATATAGTGCACTACTTCTGACCAGAGCCCTGTGTTGAATAGTTTCTCATTTGGGACACAAGCTTCGACTAAGAGGAGCTATTATATATCCAAGCAGCAGCCAAGTATCTCTCTCTCTCTCTCTCTCTCTCTCTCTCTCTCTGTCTCTGTCTCTGTCTCTGCCTCTGTCTCTGTCTCTGTCTCTGTCTCTCTGTCTCTCCCTCTCCCTGTCTCCCTCTATCTCTCTGTCTCTGTCTCTCTCTGTCTCTCTGTGTCTCTGTCTCTCTCTCTCTCTCTCTCTCTCTCTCTCTCTCTCTCTCTCTCTCTCTCTCTCTCTCTCTCTCTCTCTCTCTCTCTCTCTGTCTCTCTCTCTCTCTCTCTCTCTCTCTCTCTCTCTCTGTCTCTGTCTCTGTCTCTGCCTCTGTCTCTGTCTCTGTCTCTGTCTCTCTGTCTCTCCCTCTCCCTGTCTCCCTCTATCTCTCTGTCTCTGTCTCTCTCTGTCTCTCTGTGTCTCTGTCTCTCTCTCTCTCTCTCTCTCTCTCTCTCTCTCTCTCTCTCTCTCTCTCTCTCTCTCTCTCTCTCTCTCTCTCTCTCTCTCTCTCTCTCTCTGTCTCTCTCTCTCTCTGCCTCTGTCTCTGTCTCTGTCTCTCTGTCTCTCCCTCTCCCTGTCTCCCTCTATCTCTCTGTCTCTGTCTCTCTCTGTCTCTCTCTGTCTCTCTCTCTCTCGCTCTCTCTCTCTCTCTCTCTCTCACTCTCTTTCTGCTATAGCAGGAGCTACATTTTTCTTGTCTGAACAATAAATGAGACTAAATTGTCTGGAAAGCTCAGGTGTTGAACTGTATATGTGTGGTTATCAAAACCAAAAGTTCACATCGCTTGCCAAAACCCTGGATGATATTGTGACTGGTTAGACTAAATCTTCATCTGTAAACTCCTTATCTCAAAAATGGAAACCTATTCCTCATGAAGCGCACTGTTTTTATCCAGCATCCACAGGGCAGTGCACTACCTAGGGAATAGGGTGACATTTGGGATTCACACCTAAGAAACTAAACACTGTTATCTGATTGGATGTAAAGGTTGAGGTTGTCATTATGAATAGAGTCTGATTGGATATAAAGGTTGTCATTATGAATAGTGTCTGATTGGATGTAAAGGTTGTCATTATGAATAGTGTCTGATTGGATGTAAAGGTTGTCATTATGAATAGTGTCTGATTGGATGTAAAGGTTGTCATTATGAATAGTGTCTGATTGGATATAAAGGTTGTCATTATGAATAGTGTCTGATTGGATGTAAAGGTTGAGGTTGTCATTATGAATAGTGTCTGATTGGATGTAAAGGTTGAGGTTGTCATTATGAATAGAGTCTGATTGGATGTAAAGGTTGTCATTATGAATAGTGTCTGATTGAATGTAAAGGTTGTCATTATGAATAGTGTCTGATTGGATATAAAGGTTGAGGTTGTCATTATGAATAGTGTGTGATTGGATGTAAAGGTTGGCATTATGAATAGTGTCTGATTGGATGTAAAGGTTGTCATTATGAATAGTGTCTGATTGGATGTAAAGGTTGTCATTATGAATAGTGACTGATTGGATGTAAATGTTGAGGTTGTCATTATGCATAGTGTCTGATTGGATATAAAGGTTGTAATTATGAATAGTGTCTGATTGGATGTAAAGGTTGTCATTATGAATAGTGTCTGATTGGATGTAAAGGTTGTCATTATGAATAGTGACTGATTGGATGTAAATGTTGAGGTTGTCATTATGAATAGTGTCTGATTGGATGTAAAGGTTGTCATTATGAATAGTGTCTGATTGGATGTAAAGGTTGTCATTATGAATAGTGTCTGATTGGATGTAAAGGTTGTCATTATGAGTAGTGTCTGATTGGATGTAAAGGTTGTCATTATGAATAGTGTCTGATTGGATATAAAGGTTGTCATTATGAATAGTGTCTGATTGGATGTAAAGGTTGTCATTATGAATAGTGTCTGATTGGATATAAAGGTTGTCATTATGAATAGTGTCTGATTGGATGTAAAGGTTGAGGTTGTCATTATGAATAGTGTCTGATTGGATGTAAAGGTTGTCATTATGAATAGTGTCTGATTGGATGTAAAGGTTGTCATTATGAATAGTGTCTGATTGGATGTAAAGGTTGAGATTGTCATTATGAATAGTGTCTGATTGGATGTAAAGGTTGTCATTATGAATAGTTTCTGATTGGATGTAAAGGTTGAAGTTGTCATTATGAATAGTGTCTGATTGGATAGATATACTGTTATATATGTATATACTTACAGTTGAAGTCTGAAGTTTACATACTCTTATTTTGGAGTTATTATTTTTTAACCACTACACAATGTCTTGTTAACAAACTATAGTATTAGTCGGTTAGGACATCTACTTTGTTCATGACACAAGTCATTTTTCCAACAATTGCTTACAGACAGATTATTTCACTTATAAATCACTGTATCACAATACCAGTGGGTCAGAAGTTTTCATAACCTAAGATGACTGTGCCATTAAACAGTTTGGGAAATTCCAGAAAATAATGTCATGGCTTTAGAAGCTTCTGATAGGCTAATTTACATAATTTGAGTCAATTGGAGGTGTACCTGTGGATGTATTTCAAGGCCTACCTTCAAACTCAGTGCCTCTTTGCTTGACATCATGGCAAAATCAAATGAAATCAGCCAAGACCTCAGAAAAAAAAGTGTAGACCTCCACAAGTCTGGTTCATCCTAGGGAGCAATTTCCAAACGCCTGAAGGTACCACCTTCATCTGTACAAACAATAGTACGCAAGTATAAACACCATGGGATCACGCTACCATCATACCGCTCAGGAAGGAGACGCGTTCTGTCTCCTAGAGATGAAGGTACTTTGGTGCCAAAAGTGCAAATCAATCCCAGAACAACAGCAAAGGACCTTGTGAAGATGCTGGAGGAAATAGGTACAAAAGTATCTATATCCACAGTAAAACAAGTCCTATATCGACATAACCTGAAAGGCCGCTCAGCAAGGAAGCGCTCCGAAATCTCCATAGAAGGCATCATGAGGATCATGATCATGAGGATGGAAAATTATGTGGATATATTGAAGCAACATCTCAAGTCATCAGTCAGGAAGTTAAAGCTCAAACTGGTGTAAAAATTACCTTATTTTCTTTAAGGAATGTAGCGAATTAAATGTAAAAGTTATCAAAAATATAAACAGTAAATTACAGTAAATTACAGATACTCCCTCCAAAAAACTACTCAGGTAGTACTTCAAAGTATTTTTTCTCAAAAAGTACTTTACACCACTGACGCTACAGACGTATTCGTGAGAAGACAGTTGTTGTTTTTTTTGCGGGATGTCTCATAGTCTGAAAAAACAAAACATCGTTCTGCCACCTTTCACCACAGATACGGAAGGTGGATACGGTGCACTGAGACCGCAGCCCATTAAAAACAAAAACATCGTTCTGCCACCTTTCACCACAGATACGGAAGGTGGATACGGTGCACTGAGACCGCAGCCCATTAAAAACAAAAACATCGTTCTGCCACCTTTCACCACATATACGGAAGGTGGATACGGTGCACTGAGACGCAGCCCATTAAAAACAAAAACATTGTTCTGCCACCTTTCACCACATATACGGAAGGTGGATACGGTGCACTGAGACCGCAGCCCATTAAAAACAAAAACATCGTTCTGCCATTTTTCACCACAGATGCGGAAGGTGGATACAGTGCACTGAGACGCAGCCCAATAAAAACAAAAACATTGTTCTGCCACCTTTCACCACAGATACGGAAGGTGGATACGGTGCACTGAGACGCAGCCCATTAAAAAACTAAAACATCGTTCTGCCACCTTTCACCACATATACGAAAGGTGGATACGGTGCATAGAGACGCAGCCCATTAAAAAACAAAAACATCGTTCTGCCACCTTTCACCACAGATACGGAAGGTGGATACGGTGCACTGAGACGCAGCCCATTAAAAAACAAAAACATTGTTCTGCCACCTTTCACCACAGATGCGAAAGGTGGATACGGTGCACTGAGACCGCAGCCCATTAAAAACAAAAACATCGTTCTGCCATTTTTCACCACAGATGCGGAAGGTGGATACAGTGCACTGAGACGCAGCCCAATAAAAACAAAAACATTGTTCTGCCACCTTTCACCACAGATACGGAAGGTGGATACGGTGCACTGAGACGCAGCCCATTAAAAAACTAAAACATCGTTCTGCCACCTTTCACCACATATACGAAAGGTGGATACGGTGCATAGAGACGCAGCCCATTAAAAAACAAAAACATCGTTCTGCCACCTTTCACCACAGATACGGAAGGTGGATACGGTGCACTGAGACGCAGCCCATTAAAAAACAAAAACATTGTTCTGCCACCTTTCACCACAGATGCGAAAGGTGGATACGGTGCACTGAGACGCAGCCCATTAAAAAACTAAAATATCTCTCTAACTTAAACAGACATTTTGATGGTGTTTCTTTTATTATGCTAATTCGATTTAAGTAGCCTGGTTGTTTTACGGTGAACTTGGGCTTCATCAAAGGTTTACTGTATTTGTTAATAGCAAGTGCCTAGGCAGCCTCCGACCTCTCAGCACTTCAATAATACGAAGGCGGTTTGGTCTGGGGGCTTAAAAGCATTATTCTGATAATGGCCAGTGCCTACCCTAGCCACCGACCTCACCGTACGTCACTGATACGAAGGCGGTTTGGTCTGGGGGCTTAAAAGCATTATTCTGATTTGAAAATACTTCAATGTAATGAGACAAAGTCCTTTTCAGGAAATTCAGTCTGTAAGACCTTTTGCTCTCACATAAAACTACGCTGAAGAGGATTACTCAATTATTACAATCACTAGTGGCATATTGTATGTTTTAGTGTGGTAACACATCTTTGTGAAACCCAGGAAGTATATTAAACACACTGTACTATAACATCTAGAAACTACAGTAGAGACGGACTAAACCTTTAGACATAATACTATAACATCTAGAATCTAAAGTAGAGATGGACTAAACCTTTATAAATACTATACTATAACATCTAGAATCTACAGTAGAGATGGACTAAACCTTTATAAATACTATAACATCTAGAATCTACAGTAGAGACGGACTAAACCTTTATAAATACTATAACATCTAGAATCTACAGTAGAGACAGACTAAACCTTTATAAATACTATACTATAACATCTAGAATCTACAGTATAGACAGACTAAACCTTTATAAATACTATACTATAACATCTAGAATCTACAGTAGAGACGGACTAAACCTTTATAAATACTATACTATAACATCTAGAATCTACAGTAGAGACGGACTAAACCTTTATAAATACTATAACATCTAGAATCTACAGTAGAGACAGACTAAACCTTTATAAATACTATAACATCTAGAATCTACAGTAGAGACGGACTAAACCTTTATAAATACTATAACATCTAGAATCTACAGTAGAGACGGACTAAACCTTTATAAATACTATAACATCTAGTATCTACAGTAGAGACGGACTAAACCTTTATAAATACTATAACATCTAGAATCTACAGTAGAGACGGACTAAACCTTTATAAATACTATACTATAACATCTAGAATCTACAGTAGAGACGGACTGAACCTTTATAAATACTATAACATCTAGAATCTACAGTAGAGACAGACTAAACCTTTATAAATACTATACTATAACATCTAGAATCTACAGTAGAGACGGACTGAACCTTTATAAATACTATAACATCTAGAATCTACAGTAGAGACAGACTAAACCTTTATAAATACTATACTATAACATCTAGGATCTACAGTAGAGACGGACTAAACCTTTATAAATACTATAACATCTAGAATCTACAGTAGAGACGGACTAAACCTTTATAAATACTATAACATCTAGAATCTACAGTAGAGACGGACTAAACCTTTATAAATACTATACTATAACATCTAGAATCTACAGTAGAGACAGACTAAACCTTTATAAATACTATACTATAACATCTAGAATCTACAGTAGAGACAGACTAAACCTTTATAAATACTATACTATAACATCTAGAATCTACAGTAGAGACGGACTAAACCTTTATAAATACTATAACATCTAGTATCTACAGTAGAGACGGACTAAACCTTTATAAATACTACAACATCTAGAATCTACAGTAGAGACGGACTAAACCTTTATAAATACTATACTATAACATCTAGAATCTACAGTAGAGACAGACTAAACCTTTATAAATACTATAACATCTAGAATCTACAGTAGAGACGGACTAAACCTTTATAAATACTATAACATCTAGAATCTACAGTAGAGACGGACTAAACCTTTAGACATAATACTATAACATCTAGAATCTACAGTAGAGACGGACTAAACCTTTATAAATACTATAACATCTAGAATCTACAGTAGAGACGGACTAAACCTTTATAAATACTATAACATCTAGAATCTACAGTAGAGACGGACTAAACCTTTATAAATACTATAACATCTAGAATCTACAGTAGAGACGGACTAAACCTTTATAAATACTATAACATCTAGAATCTACAGTAGAGGCAGACTAAACCTTTATAAATACTATAACATCTAGAATCTACAGTAGAGGCAGACTATACCTATATAAATACTATACTATAACATCTAGAATCTACAGTAGAGACGGACTAAACCTTTATAAATACTATACTATAACATCTAGAATCTACAGTAGAGACGGACTAAACCTTTATAAATACTATAACATCTAGAATCTACAGTAGAGACAGACTAAACCTTTATAAATACTATACTATAACATCTAGAATCTACAGTAGAGACAGACTAATCCTTTATAAATACTATACTATAACATCTAGAATCTACAGTAGAGACGGACTAAACCTTTATAAATACTATAACATCTAGAATATACAGTAGAGACGGACTAAACCTTTATAAATACTATAACATCTAGAATCTACAGTAGAGACGGACTAAACCTTTATAAATACTATAACATCTAGGATCTACAGTAGAGACAGACTAAACCTTTATAAATACTATAACATCTAGAATCTACAGTAGAGACGGACTAAACCTTTATAAATACTATAACATCTAGAATCTACAGTAGAGACGGACTAAACCTTTATAAATACTATAACATCTAGAATCTACAGTAGAGACGGACTAAACCTTTATAAATACTATAACATCTAGAATCTACAGTAGAGACAGACTAAACCTTTATAAATACTATAACATCTAGAATCTACAGTAGAGACGGACTAAACCTTTATAAATACTATAACATCTAGAATCTACAGTAGAGACAGACTAAACCTTTATAAATACTATAACATCTAGAATCTACAGTAGAGACGGACTAAACCTTTATAAATACTGTACTATAACATCTAGAATCTACAGTAGAGACGGACTAAACCTTTATAAATACTATAACATCTAGAATCTACAGTAGAGACGGACTAAACCTTTATAAATACTATAACATCTAGAATCTACAGTAGAGACGGACTAAACCTTTATAAATACTATAACATCTAGAATCTACAGTAGAGACGGACTAAACCTTTATAAATACTATAACATCTAGAATCTACAGTAGAGACGGACTAAACCTTAATAAGCACTATAACATCTAGAATCTACAGTAGAGACAGACTATACCTATAGATATTTGTGCTGGGATGAACCTACATTAATTCCATACAGTATCCCAGCTTTCTTTTCTCTTCATCTCCCTGGGTTTGATAGATTCATGAAGGCACATTCAATAAATCAAACAGCTCGCAGGTTCGCCCGCAAGTCCTCTCGTTTCCATAGAGACCTGCCATCACATTCTCAATCTCCCCCCACCTCCCCCCCCACCCCGGCTACCTATCCTTTCTCTCTCTCTCGCTTTGTCTCTATCATTTCAATTTCATTTTTAAGGGCTTTATTGGCATGGGAAACACATGTTTACATTGTCAATGCAAGTGAAATAGATGTCTCACTAAAGTGAGGAAGAAATTAACAGTTAATTGTACACTCACAAAAGTTCAAAAATAATAAAGATGTTTCAAATGTCATATTATGTGCAAATAGTTAAAGTACAACAGGGAAAATAAATATGGGATGCATTTAAAATTGTGTTTTCTCTCTCTCTCTCTCCCTCTCTCTCTCTCCCTCTCTCTCTCTCTCTCTCTCTCTCTCTCTCTCTCTCTCTCTCCCTCTCTCTCCCTCTCTCTCTCTCTCTCTCTCTCTCTCTCTCTCTGTCTCTCTCTCTCTCTCTCTCTCTCTCTCTCTGGTAGGGAGGGAGGTAGGGAGGGAGGGAGCGAGGTAGAAAGAGAGGGGAGACCAGAGGAGGGAGGGAGGGAGGGAGGGAGGGAGGGAGGGAGGGAGGGAGGGAGGGAGGGAGGGAGAAACAGAGGGGAGACCAGAAGAGGGACGGACGGAGGGAGAAACAGAGGGGAGACCAGAGGAGGGACGGACGGAGGGAGAAACAGAGGGGAGACCAGGGAACAGCGTCTAACTGTAGTTTAGCTTAATGAGATTTCTGCATTTCAATCTTCTACTTCAACTGCTAGACCAATGCTCCCAGGGACGTATTATTGATTGCTTGCCAAACAAGGGCCTAAAGTTGGAATGGTTAGGACTGAGAGACTCAGAGATTCAGTCTGATGCTTTTCAGGAACACTACCAGGGATGTGTATTGATTACTGGTCAAACAAGGGCCTAAAATTGGAATGTTTAGGACCGAGAGACTCAGTCTAATGCTTTTCAGGAACACTACAGAGGAATGTGTCCCAAGAAAGTGCACTACTTTAGACAAGGAGCCAAAAGGGCTTATTATAAGGGAATAGGTTGCCGTTTGGGACACAGTGGATAAGAGAGAGAGAGAGAGAGAGAAGCCATCAGCAGGAAGACTTCAGGGAAACTCACTTATGGGAAACAAAAGGGTTTGAAATGAGGAGAACAGAGGAAGGAAGAAGTTTCTTATCACCTGATTTCCAGTGGGTCATCATCCAACCTCCGATACTACGTACAAAGATGATAACTATTACAGAGAGAACCTAGCTTCATGTCAGCGGCATGTATGATGAAAATCAATTGTGATACTGAGAAGGTGTATTTTTTTTTTTAATGTTGCCATTCTTTTGGTGACAAGGCGATTGTGTCGAGGGTGAAACTGAGTGAAACACTGAAAAAAATTGTCCGTGAGATAAATCTCAGGCCAGTGGGGGGGAAATTATAGTATGAAAAATTGAATTAAATAGTTATACTCTGCGATATAACATTGCCATATTCACCAACATAGCAACTTCCTGCTTCCAGAATTCTAGAACACAACAGATTCCACAGTGTCACAAAGGAACCAGCTGCATTAATAAATCAACATTTTATTAAACTGGGGATTTAAAGGGATCTGGAGATTAAATCCAGATGGTTCTTTTTCTTCTTCTTCTTTCATATCTAATCGCTACTGGTGAGATGATGCATCTCTCCCAAAGGCCTCGCTGGGAACCATGACCTCTGATCTCTAACTCTGACCCCTTTTTAACTCAGGCACAATCTCACCTTAATTAATCGAAAGGGTGGGATCTTCCTGAGTCCTGACCTGCGCTGCTTTTACAAGGCTTTACCTCGATCCACAGAGCTGGTCGTACAAACTAATCTAGGTCCCAAATGCCACCCTATTCCCTATGTAGTGTACCGCTTTTGACCAGAGCCCGTATGTAGGTAAAAAGGATGCCGTTTTGGGAATTTGTCCCGGAGTCTTTAGTGCGTTTTTATTTTTTACAACTAAGTGAAACTACCTCCCCAAAATGGCCCCGCTCCATCTCCTTCTCCTTCTCCTTTCCAATCCTCGTCCTTCGTTCAAAAGCCATTAGGCATCCGGCTATACTGCAGCTTGTAAGCATTTAGTTTCCCCTCACAGCTCTCCTGCTGCCCCGCCTGGTGTCTCCAGACTGTTCCTTGGGGGTAAAGACAGCTGGAGACGCCTCTTATTAGAAACTACTGTTGCGTCCTAAATGGTCCCCCTTATTCTCTACATGGTTAAACTGCTGGGCCGCGGTTAAAAATGAAGAGCACTATATAGGGACTAGTGCACCACTTGGGATGGAGCTGAGGTTTTGCCTCCCAACAGCCAGTAACTGAGACTGCAGAGAGATAGACACACCAACACATTCTCCCCTCTACTCTCCCCCCCCAAAAACCTGAAACACAAATTGCAGATGACAGTGCGGCAGCATCGACTGCAGTACCTAGGCAGTAGACAGTGTTCCTCCAATCAGACTGCAGTACCTAGGCAGTAGACAGTGTTTCTACCAATCAGACTGCAGTACCTAGGCAGTAGACAGTGTTCCTCCAATCAGACTGCAGTACCTAGGCAGTAGACAGTGTTCCTCCAATCAGACTGCAGTACCTAGGCAGTAGACAGTGTTCCTCCAATCAGACTGCAGTACCTAGGCAGTAGACAGTGTTTCTACCAATCAGACTGCAGTACCTAGGCAGTAGACAGTGTTTCTACCAATCAGACTGCAGTACCTAGGCAGTAGACAGTGTTTCTACCAAACAGACTGCAGTACCTAGGCAGTAGACAGTGTTTCTACCAATCAGACTGCAGTACCTAGGCAGTAGACAGTGTTCCTCCAATCAGACTGCAGTGCCTAGGCAGTAGACAGTGTTTCTACCAATCAGACTGCAGTACCTAGGCAGTAGACAGTGTTCCTCCAATCATACTGCAGTACCTAGGCAGTAGACAGTGTTTCTACCAATCAGACTGCAGTACCTAGGCAGTAGACAGTGTTTCTACCAATCAGACTGCAGTACCTAGGAAGTAGACAGTGTTTCTACCAATCAGACTGCAGTACCTAGGTAGTAGACAGTGTTCCTCCAATCAGACTGCAGTACCTAGGCAGTAGACAGTGTTCCTCCAAACAGACTGCAGTACCTAGGCAGTAGACAGTGTTTCTACCAATCAGACTGCAGTACCTAGGCAGTAGACAGTGTTCCTCCAATCAGACTGCAGTGCCTAGGCAGTAGACAGTGTTTCTACCAATCAGACTGCAGTACCTAGGCAGTAGACAGTGTTCCTCCAATCATACTGCAGTACCTAGGCAGTAGACAGTGTTTCTACCAATCAGACTGCAGTACCTAGGCAGTAGACAGTGTTCCTCCAATCAGACTGCAGTGCCTAGGCAGTAGACAGTGTTTCTACCAATCAGACTGCAGTACCTAGGCAGTAGACAGTGTTTCTACCAATCAGAAAGCAGTACCTAGGCAGTAGACAGTGTTCCTCCAATCAGACTGCAGTACCTAGGTAGTAGACAGTGTTCCTCCAATCAGACTGCAGTACCTAGGTAGTAGACAGTGTTCCTCCAATCAGACTGCAGTACCTAGGCAGTAGACAGTGTTTCTACCAATCAGACTGCAGTACCTAGGCAGTAGACAGTGTTTCTACCAATCAGACTGCAGTACCTAGGCAGTAGACAGTGTTCCTCCAATCAGACTGCAGTACCTAGGCAGTAGACAGTGTTCCTCCAATCAGACTGCAGTACCTAGGCAGTAGACAGTGTTCCTCCAATCAGACTGCAGTACCTAGGCAGTAGACAGTGTTC
>NC_048571.1:35549614-35557114 GCF_013265735.2 Oncorhynchus mykiss
TCAGTATATATCCCCAGCTAGTTGTTTCAGTATATATCCCAGCAAGAATATAGTCGCCTAGTTACGACAGAAAAAAACACAACTGTAATTTATTTGAATGTATCCATTGAGATTTACGATGGTGTCATTATGTCTCCGTCCTGATTGGCTGTGTATATATATATATATATTAGACTACATGGTGTCATTATGTCTCCGTCCTGACTGGCTGTATATATATATATATATATTAGACTACATGGTGTCATTATGTCTCCGTCCTGACTGGCTGTATATATATATATATATACACAGTGGGGCAAAAAAGTATTTAGTCAGCCACCAATTGTGCAAGTTCTCCCACTTAAAAAGATGAGAGAGGCCTGTAATTTTCATCATAGGTACACTTCAACTATGACAGACAAAATGAGGGAAAAAAATCCAGAAAATCACATTGTAGGATTTTTAATGAATTTATTTGCAAATTATGGTGGAAAATAAGTATACATTAGACTACACAACCAGCCGTCCTGACTGGCTGTGTATATACAGTAAGACCACATGGTTTCATTATAGGAGCTATATTGAATTTCCACGTTGATGTATTCAGTCGAGCGACAGTATTCGTAATAACTTCTGTTATAGGTAAAGGACCTTGGCTTTGTCAATCTGGCTGCCAACTGTAAAACGGAACAACGTTTTTGAAAGAAGCCATCACTATAATTTATAGCGGTCTATAACTGCTTCATAAAACTGCCCAAGGTTGGTCAAGGTGATACAGCTCAGATAGAGGTAGCCTGGCTTACCGCTCCGCTCACTGTCTGGGGATAGACAGAACACACACACACACACACACACACACACGCACACACATATAGAGGTAGCCTGGCTTACCGCTCTGCTCACTGTCTGGGGATAGACAGAACACACACACACACACACACACACACGCACACACATATAGAGGTAGCCTGGCTTACCGCTCCGCTCACTGTCTGGGGATAGACAGAACACACACACACACACACGCACACACACACACACACACACACACACAGACACACCTGATCATTTGTTATATTATGATCTATTTCTTCGCTGATTTTACACTTTGTTTCTACGTAATGTTTCTGCCGTTGTTTTCTCTGACCCGAAAAGAGCTTCTGGACATCAGAACCGCGTTCACTAACCTCAGAACAGCCTTTGATTCTATTTCACTGAGGTGATTGACATACTGCTCATCCTGGACCCGGCCCAAATCCCTGACACTCGGGAAATGGACAAGGCTGCGTTTTATAAACGCCTCGAACCTCCGTTCTATTGGGGAACGTGCGATCACTGGAGAATAAACTGGATGGCGGGCTCCGTTTGAGACGATCCTATCAACGTTGCTGAACAAGGACCTGGAAAAATATACATGTATCTGTTTTTTATCTACACATCGGGTAGGACAGAACGGCGGCATCGGGTAAGATCGGAGGGGTGGTGGTTCTCTTTGTTAACAACACAATCTCTAATATCAAGGAGGTCTTGAGGTTCTGCTCGCGTGAGTTACAATACCTACAATACCTTACAATAAGCTGTGTTTTGGTTTCATCTATATTTTTCATGGCTAACTATTTACCACCACATACCGATGCTGAGGCACTAAGACGGCACTCAATGAACTATATACGGCCATAAGACAGGAAAATGCTCACCCTGAGGCAGCACTCCTAGTGGCCGGTTATTATAATGCTGGAAAACCTGAGCAACTAGAGGAGGCAAAACTATAGATCCCCTTTATACCACACACAGACAGAAGTATACAAAGCTCTCCCTCGTCCTCCGTTTGGCAAAATCTGACCATAATTCTATCGTCCTGATTCCTGCTTCAAAGCAAAAAAAAACTCAAACAGGAAGTACCAAGTGGTCTAATGAAGCAGACCACCTTAGTCCCTGTGCCCCAAAAACCCCCAAGGTAACCTGTCTAAATGACTATCGCCCCCGTCACATCTGTAGCCATGACATGTTTTGATAAGCTGTTCATGGCGTTCACATCAACACCGTCATCCCAGACACCCCTTGGACCCACTTCAATTCGTGTACCACCCCAACAGATCCACAGATGACAACGATCTCTATTCCACTCCACACCGCACCTTCCACACAGAAAAACACCTAGGTGAGAATGCTGTTCGTTGACCTGAAAACCTTGAGAGCATCTTGACTGGCTGCGTCACCGCTTGGCATGGCAACGGCTTGGCGTATAACCACGAGGCGCTACAGAGGGGTAATGTGTACGGCCCAGGACATCACTGGGGCCCGAGCTTCCTGCCATCCAGGACCTCAATACCAGGCGGTGACAGAAGAAGGCCCTGAAAATGGTCCAAGACTCCAGCCTGTTCCAAGTCTTAGCCTGTTCTCTCTGCTACCGCACGGCAAGCAGTGGCAGAGAGGCAAGTCTGGCACCTAAAGGGCTCCTGAACAGCTTCTACCCCCCCCCCCCCCCCCAAGCCATAAGACTGCACTGACTCTCTTGCACTGGACTCTACACACGCACTCACACACTCCAACACACATACACACACTTACACACTCCAACACACACACACACATACACACTTACACACTCCAACACAAATACACAAACACAAACACACTTAGACACACACACTTACACACTCCAACACATGTACACAAACACACAAACGCACAAAACACACACACATGCATATTGACGTGTGTGTGTGTGTGTGTGTGTGTGTGTGTGTGTGTGTGTGTGTGTGTGTGTGTGTGTGTGTGTGTGTTATGACTTCAACGGTGAAAGAGCATGCAGTGTAAAACAGAGAAACATGATCTCACCATATTTACAACACTCTGCAGAAACTGGAGAGGAGGAGGAGAAGAGGAGAGAAGAAGAGAGGAGGAGAGGGGAAGAGAAGGGACGAGAGGGGAAGAGAGGGGACGAGAGGAGGAGAGAGGAGAGGGGAAGGGGAAGAGAGGGGACGAGAGGGGAAGAGGGGACGAGAGGAGCGGAGGAGGAGAGGAGAAGAGAGGAGAGGGGAAGAGAGGGGAAGAGAGGGGACGAGAGGAGAGGAGAGGAGAGGAGCGGAGCGGAGGAGGAGAGGGGAAGAGAGGAGAGGAGAGGAGAGGAGAGGAGAGGAGAGGAGAGGAGAGGAGAGGCTTACTGGTGACTATGATGTATTGCGTGTCACCAGTGACAGTCCCCAATGAATACTAACCCAACGCAACCGCCCGATGGTGTGTGTGTGTGTGTGTGTGTGTGTGTGTGTGTGTGTGTGTGTGTGTGTGTGTGAGTGTGTGTGTGTGTGTGTGTGTGTGTGTGTGTGTGTGTGTGTGTGTGTGTGTGTGTGTGTGTGTGTGTGTGTGTGTGTGAGTGTGTGTGTGTGTGTGTGTGTGTGTGTGTGTGTGTGTGTGTGTGTGTGTGTGTGTGTGTGTGTGTGTGTGTGTGAGTGTGTGTGTGTGTGCGTCCGTGCGTGCGTGTGTGTGTGTGTGCGTAACAATCTGTTGGAGGAAACTGTGGCAGTCCTTGTGCTGTTGGATTCCCATCAAGGTTAATAAGAACACAAGAGACAGAAAGACAGATAGGTTAAAGTCGAGTCCAAAATGGGACCCCGTTCCCTATGTAGTGCACTACCCTTGGTTACAGATTCCATGTGTGAGTCTTGACCAACAAAATTGCGTAAATAATTTGGTATGTATCAGTTGTCTGGTGTGGTATCATTATGTGTCTGTTGTCTGGTGTGGTATCACTATGTATCTGTTGTCTGGTGTGGTATCATTATGTATCTGTTGTCTGGTGTGGTATCATTATGTATCTGTTGTCTGGTGTGGTATCATTATGTTGTCTGGTGTGGTATCACTATGTATCTGTTGTCTGGTGTGGTATCATTATGTATCTGTTGTCTGGTGTGGTATCATTATGTATCTGTTGTCTGGTGTGGTATCATTATGTATCTGTTGTCTGGTGTGGTATCATTATGTATCTGTTGTCTGGTGTGGTATCATTATGTATCTGTTGTCTGGTGTGGTATCATTATGTATCTGTTGTCTGGTGTGGTATCATTATGTATCTGTTGTCTGGTGTGGTATCATTATGTATCTGTTGTCTGGTGTGGTATCATTATGTTGTCTGGTGTGGTATCATTATGTTGTCTGGTGTGGTATCATTATGTATCTGTTGTCTGGTGTGGTATCATTATGTATCTGTTGTCTGGTGTGGTATCATTATGTATCTGTTGTCTGGTGTGGTATCATTATGTATCTGTTGTCTGGTGTGGTATCATTATGTATCTGTTGTCTGGTGTGGTATCATTATGTGTCTGTTGTCTGGTGTGGTATCATTATGTATCTGTTGTCTGGTGTGGTATCACTATGTATCTGTTGTCTGGTGTGGTATCATTATGTATCTGTTGTCTGGTGTGGTATCATTATGTATCTGTTGTCTGGTGTGGTATCATTATGTTGTCTGGTGTGGTATCATTATGTGTATGTTGTCTGGTGTGGTATCATTATGTATCTGTTGTCTGGTGTGGTATCATTATGTATCTGTTGTCTGGTGTGGTATCATTATGTATCTGTTGTCTGGTGTGGTATCATTATGTATCTGTTGTCTGGTGTGGTATCATTATGTATCAGTTGTCTGGTGTGGTATCATTATGTATCAGTTGTCTGGTGTGGTATCATGTTGTGTCTGTTGTCTGGTGTGGTATCATTATGTATCTGTTGTCTGGTGTGGTATCATTATGTATCTGTTGTCTGGTGTGGTATCATTATGTATCTGTTGTCTGGTGTGGTATCATTATATTGTCTGGTGTGGTATCATTATGTATCTGTTGTCTGGTGTGGTATCATTATGTATCTGTTGTCTGGTGTGGTATCATTATGTATCTGTTGTCTGGTGTGGTATCATTATGTTGTCTGGTGTGGTATCATTATGTATCTGTTGTCTGGTGTGGTATCATTATGTTGTCTGGTGTGGTATCATTATGTTGTCTGGTGTGGTGTCATTATGTATCTGTTGTCTGGTGTGGTATCATTATGTTGTCTGGTGTGGTGTCATTATGTATCAGTTGTCTGTTGTGGTATCATGATGTTGTCTGGTGTGGTGTCATTATGTATCTGTTGTCTGGTGTGGTATCATTATGTTGTCTGGTGTGGTGTCATTATGTATCTGTTGTCTGGTGTGGTATCATTATGTTGTCTGGTGTGGTGTCATTATGTATCAGTTGTCTGGTGTGGTATCATTATGTATCAGTTGTCTGGTGTGGTATCATTATGTTGTCTGGTGTGGTATCATTATGTATCTGTTGTCTGGTGTGGTATCATTATGTATCTGTTGTCTGGTGTGGTATCATTATGTATCTGTTGTCTGGTGTGGTATCATTATGTTGTCTGGTGTGGTATCATTATGTATCTGTTGTCTGGTGTGGTATCATTATGTATCAGTTGTCTGGTGTGGTATCATTATGTATCTGTTGTCTGGTGTGGTATCATTATGTATCAGTTGTCTGGTGTGGTATCATTATGTATCAGTTGTCTGGTGTGGTATCATTATGTATCTGTTGTCTGGTGTGGTATCACTATGTTGTCTGGTGTGGTATCATTATGTTGTCTGGTGTGGTATCACTATGTATCTGTTGTCTGGTGTGGTATCATTATGTATCTGTTGTCTGGTGTGGTATCACTATGTATCTGTTGTCTGGTGTGGTATCATTATGTATCTGTTGTCTGGTGTGGTATCATTATGTATCTGTTGTCTGGTGTGGTATCATTATGTATCTGTTGTCTAGCTGTGGGTGTTTCACGAGGCCAATCAGGATGCAACTCAATTTGGAAGCAACCAACGTTGTGACATTTTCTTAGTCCCCACAAGGTCAAATACTATTTCTAGGGGGTTTAGGATTAGGGTTAGTTTTAGGAGCCAGGGTTAGTTTTAGGAGCCAGGGTTAGGTTTAGGATTAGGGTTAGAATTGGGTTTAGTGTTAGGAGCTAGGGTTAGTTTTTGGAGTTTAGGGTTAGGTTTAGGAGCCAGGGTTAGGTTTAGGATTAGGGTTAGAATTGGGTTTAGTGTTAGGAGCTAGGGTTAGTTTTTGGAGTTTAGGGTTAGGTTTAGGAGCCAGGGTTAGGTTTAGGATTAGGGTTAGAATTGGGTTTAGTGTTAGGAGCTAGGGTTAGTTTTTGGAGTTTAGGGTTAGTTTTAGGAGGTAGGGTTAGGTTTAGGATTAGGGTTAGAATTGGGTTTAGTGTTAGGAGCTAGGGTTAGTTTTTGGAGTTTAGGGTTGGTTTTAGGAGCCAGGGTTAGGTTTAGGATTAGGGTTAGAAGCTGGTTTAGTGTTACGAGCTAGGGTTCGTTTTTGGAGCTTAGGGTTAGGTTTAGGAGCCAGGGTTAGGTTTAGGGTCAGTGTTAAGGTTGGGTGTTCAGGTTAGGGTTAAGGTTAGGGTTAGGGTAAGGGTACAGATTAGAGTTACATTTTGTGTTAGGGGTTAGGGATAACAGGAATTTGAATGGGACTGAATTTTGTGTCCCCACAAGGTTAGTTGTACAAGACTGTGTATGTATGTGTTGTAGTTTTGTGTTGTTACCGTAAGGTCATGTGATCTTGGTCTGTCCCTCACTAAACCTCCCGAGACCTCTTTCCTCTCTCTATCCCACTGATGGATAGCTGGGCTAGTGGATAGGAAGCAGTAGGGGATCTTGGTCCTGAACATCTTTACTCTCTCCATCCCTCTTATGGCTTGCTAGGCTAGTGGATAGGAAGCAGTAGGGGATCTTGGTCCTGAACATCTTTCCTCTCTCCATCCCACTGATGGCTTGCTAGGCTAGTGGATAGGAAGCAGTAGGGGATCTTGGTCCAGAACATCTTTACTCTCTCCATCCCTCTGATGGCTTGCTAGGCTAGTGGATAGGAAGCAGTAGGGGATCTTGGTCCAGAACATCTTTACTCTCTCCATCCCTCTGATGGCTTGCTAGGCTAGTGGATATGAAGCACTAGGGGATCTTGGTCCAGAACATCTTTACTCTCTCTATCCCACTGATCGCTTGGTAGGCTAGTGGATATGCAGCAGTTTGTCCTGGCTAGTCCTGGCTAGGCTAGTGGATATGCAGCAGTATGTCCTGGCTAGTCCTGGCTAGGCTAGTGGATATGCAGCAGTATGTCCTGGCTAGTCTTGGCTAGGCTAGTGGATATGCAGCAGTATGTCCTGGCTAGTCCTGGCTAGGCTAGTGGATATGCAGCAGTATGTCCTGGCTAGTCCTGGCTAGGCTAGTGGATATGTCTGCATGTCTGATGTCTGTTTTATCTGCATTCTAAAATGGCACACTATTCCCTAGTTGGTGCACTACTTTTTGACCATGGCCCTTAGGGAATACGGTGCCATTTGGGGACACATCCATTGTCTGCTGCTATCATCAGCCACACAGCATTTACACCACTGACATCCCAATGCTAAATACATGGTCCGGCTTTAGTAGCAAAAGTAGTTTACTACGTAGGGAATAGGCTGCTGTTAGTGACG
>NC_048571.1:35564614-35619614 GCF_013265735.2 Oncorhynchus mykiss
TAGTGTTTCCTCTAGAATGTACAGGTTACCCACAGTCCCCCAGTGTTTCCTCTAGAATATAAAGGTTACCCATAGTCCCCCAGTGTTTCCTCTAGAATATAAAGGTTACCCATAGTCCCCCAGTGTTTACTCTAGAATGTAAAGGTTACCCATAGTCCCCCAGTGAAACACTTGTGTCTTCCCTTTCCCTCTTGACACCCCAAGTGCCTATCAGGTGTTGACGTCATGTGACAGCGGGACGGTGTGTAGACAGCCTGCATGTCAGGTGATGACACCAACTTCCTGTTGAACGCAAAACAAGGGAGAGCTGAGATTGTTCTTTTGGAATATTTTTTTTCCTCTCCCAATGTTATGATTCCGATCTTGTTTCATCGCTGCAACTCCCCAACGGGCTCGGGAGAGGCGAAGGTCGAGTCAATGCGTCCTCCGAAACATGACCCTCCAAACCGCACTGAGAATGCCAAGAGTGTTCAAAGCTGTCATCAAGGCAAATGGTGGCTACTTTGAAGCATCAATCAATCAATCAAATGTATTTATAAACCCCTATTTACATCAGCCGATGTCACAGAAACCCAGCCTAAAACCCCAAACAGCAAGCAATGCAGATGGTGGCTAGGAAAAACTACCTAGAAAGGCTAGAACCTAGGAAGAAACCTAGAGAGGAACCAGGCTATGAGGGGTGGCCAGTCCTCTTCTGGCTGTACCAGGTAGAGAGGAACCAGGCTATGAGGGGTGGCCATTCCTCTTCTGGCTGTACCAAGTACAGAGGAACCAGGCTATGAGGGGTGGCCAGTCTTCTTCTGGCTGTGCCGGGTGTAGAGGAACCAGGCTATGAGGGGTGTCCAGTCCTCTTCTGGCTGTGCCAGGTAGCGAGGAACCAGGCTGTGAGGGGTGGCCAGTCCTCTTCTGGCTGTACCAGGTAGCGAGGAACCAGGCTATGTGGGGTGGCCCGTCCTCTTCTGGCTGTACCAGGTAGCGAGGAACCAGGCTCTGAGGGGTGGCCCGTCCTCTTCTGGCTGTACCAGGTAGCGAGGAACCAGGCTCTGAGGGGTGGCCCGTCCTCTTCTGGCTGTACCAGGTAGCGAGGAACCAGGCTCTGAGGGGTGGCCAGTCCTCTTCTGGCTGTAGCAGGTAGAGAGGAACCAGGCTATGAGGGGTGGGCCAGTCCTCTTCTGGCTGTAGCAGGTAGAGAGGAACCAGGCTATGAGGGGTGGGCCAGTCCTCTTCTGGCTGTGCCGGGTGGAGATTATAACAGAATATGTCCAAGATGTTCAAATGTTCATAGATGACCATCAGGGTCAAATAATAATAATCACAGTGTTTGTAGAAGAATCTCAAATATCAAATATATTTAGATTTGTTTAACGCTTTTTAAGGTTACTACATGATTCCATATGTGTTATTTCACAGTTGTAATGTTTTCACTATTCTTCTACAATGTAGAAAAATAGTAAAAATAAAGAAAAACCCTGGAATGAGTAGGCATGTCCAAACTTTTGACTGTATTGTACTGTATATATATACAGCAACACCTCCCCCATGGGCATTCCTGTCTTTAACAAGCTATTGTATAGTTTTCTTTCTCTTGCTTGGTTTGCTCTTTTCCATATGATGTCTCTCTCTAATAAGCTACCCAGGAAAAGGGCTGAAAATAGCATAATATATGTATCTTAGAAATAAGGTAATAAGGTCAATAACTTGCTAGAATCAGGGCCTCCCGAGTGGCGCGGTGGTCTAAGGCACTGCTGACCGTTGCTAGCTGTGCCACTAGATATCCTGGGCTCGCAGCCCAGGCTCTGTCGCAGGCGGCTGTGACAGGGAGACCCATTGGGAGGTGCACAATTGGCCCAGCGTCGTTTGGGTTAGGGGAAGCAGTAGCAATAGAAGGATAAAACATCTATAGGAAAAGACATAAGAATGCTTATGTGGGAGTTGTTGCTGTATACAGTGGGGCAAAAAAAAGTATTTAGTCAGCCACCAACTGTGCAAGTTCTCCCACTTAAAAAGATGAGAGAGGCCTGTAATTTTCATCATAGGTACACTTCAACTATGACAGACAAAATGAGAAAAAAAAATCCAGAAAATCACATTGTAGGATTTTTAATGCATTTATTTGCAAATTATGGTGGAAAATGGTGGAGGGAAGGGTGAGTTACTCCCTCCCCACCCCCACCCCCCTCCCTCCCTCCCCCCTCCCTCCCTCCCTCCCCCCTCCCTCCCTCCCTCCCTCCCTCCCTCCCTCCCTCCCTCCCTCCCTCCCTCCCTCCCTCCCTCCCTCCCTCCCTCCCTCTCCCTCTCTCTCCCTCCCTACCTCCCTCCCTCCCCCTCCCTCCCTCCCTCTCTCTCTCGCTCTCTCTCTCTCTCTCTCCCTCTCTCCCTCACTCCCCCCCCACTGTCACTCCATCTCTCTCTGTCACTCCATCTCTCTCTCTCTCTCTCTCTCTCCCACTCCATTTCTCTCCCTCCCTCTCTCACTCAAACCCTCCCTCCCTCCCTCTCTCCGTCCTCCCTCCCCCTCTCTCCCTCCCTCCCTCCTCCCTCCCTCCCTCCCTCCCGCCCTCCCTAAGAGGTCTTCCAGAGGTCATGTATTCACCATCGTCCCTGTGGACATCTCTACTGAGGCGACATGTGAGGGAGGAGTAATTAACCTGGATTTGGGTTTCCAGGACACTCGAGGTTGTCTCTCTATCCATCCCTCTCTACCTTCCACTCAGATGACAGAGGACAGAGGTTTTGTCCCAAATGACACTCTAATCCCTATCTAGTGCACTACTTTGGACCAGGACCCTATAGAACAAAATTCCCTATATAGTGCAGTACTTTGGACCAGGATCCTATAGAACCCTATTCCCTACATAGTGCACTACTTTAGATCCGGGACCCTATAGGACCCTATTCCCTATATTTGGAGAGAACAGATGAAGAGGACAGAGAAAAGATGAAGAGGACAGATGAAGAAGACAGAGATCAGATGAAGAGGACAGATGAAGAGGACAGAGATCAGATGAAGAGGACAGATGAAGAGGACAGAGAAAAGATGAAGAGGACAGATGAAGAGGACAGAGATCAGATGAAGAGGACAGATGAAGAGGATAGAGAACAGATGAAGAGGACAGAGAACAGATGAAGAGGACAGAGAACAGATGAAGAGGACAGATGAAGAGGACAGAGAACAGATGAAGAGGACAGAGAACAGATGAAGAGGACAGATGAAGAGGACAGAGAACAGACGAAGAGGACAGAGAACCGACAAAGAGGACAGATGAAGAGGACAGATGAAGAGGACAGAGAACAGATGAAGAGGACAAAGAACAGATGAAGAGGACAGAGAACAGATGAAGAGGACAGAGAACAGATGAAGAGGACAGATGAAGAGGACAGAGGACAGACGAAGAGGACAGAGAACAGATGAAGAGGACAGAGAAAAGACGAAGAGGACAGAGAACAGACGAAGAGGACAGAGAACAGATGAAGAGGACAGATGAAGAGGACAGAAGACAGACGAAGAGGACAGAGAACAGACGAAGAGGACAGAGAACAGACGAAGAGGACAGAGAACAGACAAAGAGGACAGAGAACAGACGAAGAGGACAGAGAACAGACGAAGAGGACAGAGAACAGACGAAGAGGACAGAGAACAGACGAAGAGGACAGAGAACAGACGAAGAGAACAGACGAAGAGGACAGAGAACAGACGAAGAGGACAGAGAACAGACGAAGAGGACAGAGAACAGACGAAGAGGACAGAGAACAGACGAAGAGGACAGAGAACAGACGAAGAGGACAGAGAACAGACGAAGAGAACAGACGAAGAGGACAGAGAACAGACGAAGAGGACAGAGAACAGACGAAGAGGACAGAGAACAGACGAAGAGGACAGAGAACAGACGAAGAGGACAGAGAACAGACGAAGAGGACAGAGAACAGACGAAGAGGACAGAGAACAGATGAAGAGGACAGAGAACAGACGAAGAGGACAGAGAACAGACGAAGAGGACAGAGAACAGACGAAGAGGACAGAGAACAGACGAAGAGGACAGAGAACAGACAAAGAGGACAGAGAACAGACGAAGAGGACAGAGAACAGACGAAGAGGACAGAGAACAGATGAAGAGGACAGAGAACAGATGAAGAGGACAGAGAACAGACGAAGAGGACAGAGAACAGATGAAGAGGACAGAGAACAGACGAAGAGGACAGAGAACAGACGAAGAGGACAGAGAACAGATGAAGAGGACAGAGAACAGATGAAGAGAGCAGATAAGAGTTGAAGAGTACTAAAACATCAAGGTGGAAACATCAACACATTCTGACTCCTCAGACTCCTCAGACTCCTCTCCACAGTCTGAGAGAGAGAAAGGGAGAGAGGGGTGTGGGGGGGGGGGGTGGAATATGCCTTTAAGCCAGAGCCAATGTTTTGATGTCCTGAGCCTAACACTGCTCTATTAAAGATAGAAGGCTCTTATCAATTAGATTCTCACTCACACACACACACACACACACACAGCACCTTGGTCAGATAACTCGGCGTTGTTCCGGAGATTGGATCCTTCTCCCACCTCTGTCGTTTTTTACATTTCCTACCCCCTCACCCATCAACCCCTCCCACTGTCCTTCACTGTTGGCACAAACTGTTCTCTGTGTCCCTCTCTCTTCCCTCTCTCCCTCCTTATCCACCTTTATTTATCTACCTGCTTATGATCTCTGTCCTCTCTCTTTCTCTATTTCCCTAATCTTCCATACCTCTCTCTATCTGTTTATTATCTCTGTCCTCTCTCTCTCTCTATTTCCCTAATCTTCCATACCTCTCTCTATCTGTTTATTATCTCTGTCCTCTCTATCTCCCGAATCTTCTCTACCTCTATCTACCTGTTTATTATCTCTATCCTCTCTCTTTCTCTATCTCCCTAATCTTCTCTACCTCTATCTATCTGTTTATTATGTCTATCTTCTCTCTTTCTCTATCTCCCTAATCTTCTCTACCTCTATCTGTTTATTATCTCTGTCCTCTCTATCTCTATCTCCCTCTTCTTCTATACCTCTATCTTATTTATTCTCTCTATCTCCTTCTTCTCTACATCTATCTATCTGTTTATTATCTTTGTCCTCTGTATCTCTCTCTTCTTCTCTACATCTATCCATCTGTTTATTATCTCTGTCCTCTCTATCTCTCTCTTCTGCTCTACATCTATCTGTTTATTATCTTTGTCCTCTGTATCTCTCTCTTCTGCTCTACATCTATCTCTGTTTATTATCTTTGTCCTCTCTATCTCTCTCTTCTTCTCTATATCTATCTATCTGTTTATGATCTCTGTCCTCTCGTTCGCTATCTCCCTCTGCTTCTCTACCTCTATATATCTGTTTATTATCTCTATCTCCATCCTCTCTCTATCTCCCTCTTCTTCTCTCCCTCTATCTATCTGTCTCTCTGTCCTCTACCCCCCCTCTCTCTATCTAACTATATATATCTGTTTATTATCTCTATCCTCTCTCTCTCTCTATCTACCTCTACCTATCTGTTTATTATCTTTATCCTCTCTCTTTCTCTATCTACCACTATCTATCTGTTAGTCTACCTCTATCTATCTGTCTCTCTGTCCTCTACCCCCCCCCCTCTCTCTCTATTTATCCACAGTCAAAGAGCCCACCTCTAAAACCCTACATAGTGTTTATAGGAAAATAAACAGCAGACCCCCTCTCCTCCACTGTGTCATCACAGGGTTGGCATTTTGCTACGGTCGTCCAATAATATTTAGTAGAACTCATCACATGACAACGACGCTATCCTTTATCGTTCTACCCACAGTGGGGGTGGGGGGGGGGGGGGGGTGGGGGGGGGGGACGGACTGAATAGTGGCCTTGTAAAATGAATTGGTGTGTTACCGTGTGGGAGTGACCACAATGCCTAACAACTCACTGCATCATTCTGATCCTTTGGAAAATGTCTGTGTCCCAAATGACACCCTATTCTGTGTATAGTGGACTATATTGGACTATTCTGTGTGTAGTGGACTATATTGGACTATTCTGTGTGTAGTGGACTATATTGGACTATTCTGTGTAGGGGACTGTAATGGACTATTCTGTGTGTAGTGGACTATATTGGACTATTCTGTGTGTAGTGGACTATATTGGACTATTCTGCTTGTAGTGGACTATATTGGACTATTCTGTGTGTAGTGGACTATATTGGACTATTCTGCTTGTAGTGGACTATATTGGACTATTCTGTGTGTAGTGGACTATATTGGACTATTCTGCTTGTAGTGGACTATATTGGACTATTCTGTGTGTAGTGGACTATATTGGACTATTCTGCTTGTAGTGGACTATATTGGACTATTCTGTGTGTAGTGGACTATATTGGACTATTCTGTGTGTAGTGGACTATATTGGACTATTCTGTGTGTAGTGGACTATATTGGACTATTCTGCTTGTAGTGGACTATATTGGACTATTCTGTGTGTAGTGGACTATATTGGACTATTCTGTGTGTAGTGGACTATATTGGACTATTCTGCTTGTAGTGGACTATATTGGACTATTCTGTGTGTAGTGGACTATATTGGACTATTCTGTGTGTAGTGGACTATATTGGACTATTCTGTGTGTAGTGGACTATATTGGACTATTCTGCTTGTAGTGGACTATATTATCCAGAGAGACTTACAGTAGTGAGTCATTTATCAGACTCTCTGATCCAGAGACTTACAGTAGTGAGTCATTTAACAGACTCTCTGATCCAGAGACACTTACAGTAGGGAGTCATTTAACAGACTCTCTTATACAGAGAGACTTACAGTAGGGAGTCATTTAACAGACTCTCTGATCCAGAGACTTACAGTAGGGAGTCATTTAACAGACTCTCTTATACATAGATACTTACAGTAGGGAGTCATTTAACAGACTCTCTGATCCAGAGACTTACAGTAGGGAGTCATTTAACAGACTCTCTGATCCAGAGACTTACAGTAGGGAGTCATTTAACAGACTCTCTGATCCAGAGACTTACAGTAGGGAGTCATTTAACAGACTCTCTGATCCAGAGACTTACAGTAGGGAGTCATTTAACAGACTCTCTGATCCAGAGAGACTTACAGTAGGGAGTCATTTAACAGACTCTTCGATCCAGAGACTTACAGTAGGGAGTCATTTAACAGACTCTCTGATCCAGAGAGACTTACAGTAGGGAGTCATTTAGCTGACTCTCTGATCCAGAGAGACTTACAGTAGTGAGTCATTTAGCTGACTCTCTGATCCAGAGACTTACAGTAGGGAGTCATTTAACAGACTCTCTTATCCAGAGAGACTTACAGTAGGGAGTAATTTAACAGACTCTCTGATCCAGAGAGACTTACAGTAGGGAGTCATTTAACAGACTCTCTGATCCAGAGAAACTTACAGTAGGGAGTCATTTATCAGACTCTCTGATCCAGAGAGACTTACAGTAGGGAGTCATTTAACAGACTCTCTTATCCAGAGAGACTTACAGTAGGGAGTCATTTAACAGACTCTCTTATCCAGAGAGACTTACAGTAGTGAGTCATTTATCAGACTCTCTGATCCAGAGAGACTTACAGTAGGGAGTCATTTAAAAGACTCTCTTATACAGAGAGACTTACAGAAATGAGTCCATACATTTTCATACTTTTCCGTAGTAGGGAGCACTGTCTTATTCTGATTCAATGGAAATTGTTACAACATATTTCAGCAGTTGACATTCAATGTTATTTTCCCTTTCAGAAAATACATCCATTCAGGGAGTCTGGCAGTTGATCCGGTGTGTTAGTTCAACAAGCCCTCCGAGGAGGAGGATGTTTTCCTTCGTGTTTTCTCTCTCTCTCTCTCTCTCTCTCTCTCTCTCTCTCTCTCTCTCTCTCTCTCTCTAATAAATGTTTGTTTTTCCGGTCGTGTGTTAGCAAGAAGACCGCCGCCCTGGTGCACGCCGTTCGATTCTCTCCTCACCTCTCACTCTCTAGATGCTCCCCGTCAAACCATCCGGGGGGGGAACCTCTTTTTTTTCTTCTCATGAGCACCAACTCAAATCGCCGTGAGCCATGAAACATTTATAGGATCATGAAAGTTTTAGGTTTCTGAGAAGACTAATGGGTTTTTAGTGGTCCGAGAACACGAGGTTCACTGTGCATGCTAAACACACACACACACAGAGAGAGAGAGAGAGAGAGAGAGAGAGAGCAGAACTTAAGGCTTCAATAGAATGTCAGGTTTCTGTCAGAAAGTTGCTGACGTTTGGACCACTTTGTTCTGTTAGTTCTGATATTAGAGGTATGGTAGGGTTTGTACCACTTAGTTCTGATATTAGAGGTATGGTAGGGTTTGGACCACTTAGTTCTGTTAGTTCTGATATTAGAGGTATGGTAGGGTTTGTACCACTTAGTTCTGATATTAGAGGTATGGTAGGGTTTGTACCACTTAGTTCTGATATTAGAGGTATGGTAGGGTTTGGACCACTTAGTTCTGTTAGTTCTGATATTAGAGGTATGGTAGGGTTTGGACCACTTAGTTCTGATATTAGAGGTGTGGTAGGGTTTGGACCATTTAGTTCTGTTAGTTCTGATGTTAGAGGTATGGTAGGGTTTGGACCACTTAGTTCTGATAGTAGAGGTATGGTAGGGTTTGGACCACTTAGTTCTGTTAGTTCTGATGTTAGAGGTGTGGTAGGGTTTGGACCACTTAGTTCTGATATTAGAGGTGTGGTAGGGTTTGGACCACTTAGTTCTGTTAGTTCTGATGTTAGAGGTGTGGTAGGGTTTGGACCACTTAGTTCTGATATTAGAGGTATGGTAGGGTTTGGACCACTTAGTTCTGATATTAGAGGTATGGTAGGGTTTGGACCACTTAGTTCTGTTAGTTCTGATATTAGAGGTATGGTAGGGTTTGGACCACTTAGTTCTGATATTAGAGGTATGGTAGGGTTTGGACCACTTAGTTCTGATATTAGAGGTATGGTAGGGTCTGGACCATTTTATTCTGATAGTAGAGGTATGGTAGGGAAAGGAGCAGGTATTTGGCCAGCCAGCCAGCCAGTCAGCCATTCAGCCAGTCAGCCAGCCAGCCAGTCAGCCAGCCAGCCAGCCAGCCAGCCAGCCAGCCAGTCAGTCAGCCAGCCAGCCAGCCAGTCAGTCAGTCAGTCAGCCAGCCAGCCAGTCAGTCAGCCAGGCAGCCAGTCAGCCAGCCAGCCAGTCAGTCAGTCAGCCAGTCAGCCAGCCAGCCAGTCAGCCAGGCAGCCAGTCAGCCAGTCAGCCAGTCAGCCAGCCAGCCAGTCAGCCAGTCAGCCAGTCAGCCAGTCAGTCAGTCAGCCAGTCAGTCAGTCAGCCAGTCAGTCAGTCAGTCAGCACATAGATGAAGGAAGTTACCTGTGATCTGTTCTCTAGTTTGATTGAGTTCTCCTCTAACTACCTTCTAACAAAATGTCTAACTTCTATTCTGATGGAAGGAAATTCACACTTAACAGGACATTCACCACCATCCTTCTGAACTAGTGATGTGTCTTTTCAATAATAGTTGTCATTAACAGACTGTACTGGTAACAGGTTGACCACTGTATTTACAAGTGAAGAGCAGGATGTCAGAGGGAAAATAGGGACGTATGACATGACCAATATGCCCTTTACTAGACAAGGAATCATCCCATACCCTAGACCAGGAATCATCCCATACCCTAGACCGGGGATCAGCCCATCCCATAGACCAGGGATCATCCCATACCCTAGACCAGGAATCATCCCCATTACCCTAGACCAGGAATCATCCCATACCCTAGACCGGGGATCATCCCATCCCATAGACCAGGGATCATCCCATACCCTAGACCAGGAATCATCCCCATTACCCTAGACCAGGAATCATCCCATACCCTAGAACAGGGATCATCCCCATTACCCTAGAACAGGGATCAACCCCATTACCCTAGACAAGGAATCATCCCATACCCTAGACCGGGGATCATCCCATACCATAGACCAGGGATCATCCCATACCCTAGACTAGGGATCATCAACATTACCATAGACCAGGAATCACCCCATACCATATTACCCTAGGCTAGGGATCATCCCATACCATAGACCAGGGATCATCCCATACCATATTACCCTAGACTAGGGATCATCCCATACCCTAGACTAGGGATCATCCCCATTACCCTAGACTAGGGATCGTCCCCATTACCCTAGACTAGGGATCATCCCCATTACCCTATACTAGGGATTATCCCCATTACACTAGACTAGGGATCATCCCATACCAGATTACCCTAGACTAGGGATCATCCCCATTACCCTAGACTAGGGATCATCCCATACCATAGACCACAAATCATCCCATACCCTAGACCAGGGATCATCCCATACCCTAGACCAGGGATAATCCTAGACTAGGGATCATCCCATAGCCTAGACTAGGGATCATCCCCATTATCCTAGACTAGGGATCATCCCCATTACCCTAGACTAGGGATCATCCCCATTACCCTAGACTAGGGATCATTCCATACCCTAGACTAGGGATCGTCCCATACCCTAGACCAGGGATAATCCTAGACTAGGGATCATCCCATACCATGGACCAGGGATAATCCCATAACCTAGACCAGGGATCAACCTAGACCAGGGATCATCCCCATACTATAGACCAGGGATAATCCTAGACTAGGGATCATCCCATAACATGGACCAGGGATCAACCTAGACCAGGGATCATCCTCATTACCCTAGACTAGGGATAATCCCATAACATATTACCTTAGAATAGAGATCATCCCCATACCCTAGACCAGGGATCATCCTAGACCAGGGATCATCCCCATCCCCTAGACCAGGGTTCATCCCCCATACCATAGACCAGGGATCAACCTAGACCAGGGATCATCCCCATACCCTAGACCAGGGATCATCCAAGACCAGGGATCATCCTAGACCAGGGATCATCCCCCATACCCTAGACCAGGGATCATCCCCATACCCTAGACTAGGGATCATCCCATACCCTAGACCAGGGATCATCCCCCATACCCTAGACCAGGGATCATCCCCATACCCTAGACCAGGGATCATCCCATACCCTAGACCAGGGATCATCCCCATACCCTAGACCAGGGATCATCCCCATACCCTAGACCAGGGATCATCCCATACCCTAGACCAGGGATCATCCCCATACCCTAGACCAGGGATCACCCCATACCATAGACCAGGAACCAGCCGTACCATAGACCAGGGATCATCCAATACCATTGACCAGGGATCATCCCATACCCTAGACCAGGGATCATCCCATACCCTAGACCAGGGATCATCCCATACCCTAGACCAGGGATCATCCCATACCCTAGAACAGGGATCATCCAATAACATAGAAAAAGTATCATCCCATAACATTGAACAGGGATCATCCCATAACATAGACCAGGGATCCCCCATAGCCTATACAAACCACAGCCTATACATACCTTAGACTATACATACTACAGTCTATACACACCACTGCCTATACATACCTTAGACTATACATACTACAGCCTATACATACCATAGACTATACATACTACAGTCTATAAATACCATAGTCTATACATACCATAGTCTATACATACCATAGTCTATACATACCATAGACTATACATACTACAGTCTATAAATACCATAGTCTATACATACCATAGACTATACATACCATAGACTATTCATACCATAGTCTATACATACCATAGTCTATTCATACCATAGTCTATACATACCATAGACTATACATACCATAGTCTATTCATACCATAGTCTATACATACCATAGTCTATTCATACCATAGTCTATACATACCATAGACTATACATACCATAGTCTATACATACCATAGACTATACATACCATAGTCTATACATACCATAGTCTATTCATACCATAGTCTATACATACCATAGACTATACATACCATAGTCTATACATACCATAGTCTATACATACCATAGTCTATACATACCATAGTCTATACATACCATAGTCTATACATACCATAGTCTATACATACCATAGTCTATTCATACCATAGTCTATACATACCATAGTCTATTCATACCATAGTCTATACATACCATAGACTATACATACCATAGTCTATACATACCATATACTATACATACCATAGACTATACATACCATAGTCTATACATACCGTAGCCTATACATACCATATTCTATACGTACCGAAGCCTATACATACCATTGCCTATATATACCATAGCAAGTACATCCCATAATCTATACATCCAATAGTCTATTTATAACATAGTCTATACATACCATAGTCTATACATACCATAGTCTATTCGTACCATAGTCTATACATACCATAGTCTATACATACCATAGTCTATACATACCATAGCCTATACATACCATATTCTATACGTACCGAAGCCTATACATACCATTGCCTATATATACCATAGCAAGTACATCCCATAATCTATACATCCAATAGTCTATTTATAACATAGTCTATACATACCATAGTCTATACATACCATAGTCTATTCGTACCATAGTCTATACATACCATAGTCTATTCGTACCATAGTCTATTCATACCATAGTCTATTCATACCATAGTCTATACATACCATAGTCTATTCATACCATAGTCTATTCATACCATAGTCTATACATACCATATACTATACATACCATAGTCTATACATACCATAGTCTATTCATACCATAGTCTATACATACCATAGTCTATTCATACCATAGTCTATACATACCATAGTCTATACATACCATAGTCTATTCATACCATAGTCTATTCATACCATAGTCTATACATACCATAGTCTATACATACCATAGTCTATTCATACCATAGTCTATACATACCATAGTCTATACATACCATAGCCTATTCATACCATAGTCTATACGTAACATAGTCTATTCATACCATAGTCTATACATAACATAGTCTATACATACCATAGTCTATACATACCATAGTCTATACATACCATAGTCTATACATACCATAGTCGATTCATACCATAGTCTATTCATACCATAGTCGATTCATACCATAGTCTATACATACCATAGTCTATACATACCATAGTCTATACATACCATAGTCTATTCATACCATAGTCGATTCATACCATAGTCTATACATACCATAGTCTATACATACCATAGTCTATACATACCATAGTCGATTCATACCATAGTCTATACATACCATAGTCTATACATACCATAGTCTATACATACCATAGTCGATTCATACCATAGTCTATACATACCATAGTCTATTCATACCATAGTCTATACATACCATAGTCTATACATACCATAGTCTATTCATACCATAGTCTATACATACCATAGTCTATACATACCATAGTCTATTCATACCATAGTCTATACATACCATAGTCTATTCATACCATAGTCGATTCATACCATAGTCTATACATACCATAGTCTATACATACCATAGTCTATACACACCATAGACTATACATACCATAGTCTATAAATACCATAGTCTATACATACCATAGTCTATAAATACCATGGTATATTCATACCATAGCCTATTCATACCATAGTCTATACATTTACCCTTCCTGATTACCACCTCCATTATATCCGCTCTCTCATTGGGTGCTTTCTAGCTGCACAGTTAATCATATTAAATCAACACTCTGTGGTGAGGAAGATGGAGAGAGAGAGATGGGGAGATGGGGAGAGAGATGTGGAGAGAGAGATGTGGAGAAAGAGATGGGGAGAGAGAGATGGAGAGAGAGAGATGGGGAGAGAGAGATGGGGAGAGACAGAGAGAGAGAGAGAGAGAAAGAGAGAGATGGAGAGAGAGAGATGGGGAGAGATGTGGAGAAAGAGATGGGGAGAGAGAGATGTGGAGAGAGAGATGGAGAGAGAGAGATGGGGAGAAAGAGATGGGGAGAGATGGAGAGAGAGATGGACAGAGGGATATGGAGAGATAGAAAGAGAGATGGAGAGAGATGGAGAGAGATGAGAGAGAGATGGAGAGAGAGATGGACAGAGGGATATGAAGAGAGAGAGAGAGATGGAGAGAGAGATGGAGAGGGAGATGGACAGAGGGATATGGAGAGATGGACAGAGGGATGGGGAGAGATGGATAGAGGGATGGAGAGAGATGGAGAGAGAGAGATGGGGAGAAAGAGATGGGGAGAGATGGGAGAGAGATGGACAGAGGGATATGGTGAGATAGAAAGAGAGATGGAGAGAGAGATGGAGAGAGAGATGGAGAGAGATATGGGGAGAGATGGAGAGAGAGATGGGGAGAGAGAGATGGACAGAGAGATGGAGAGAGAGATGGGGAGAGATGGAGAGAGATCACTGCAAATGGACCTGGTAAACTGTACACATGGCTGGGCGTACAATCTCTAGGGGTTTTGGGGGAATATGGCAAGAGGGTGTCTGGGGAGGCTTGTGTGTGTGTGTGTGTGTGTGTGTGTGTGTGTGTGTGTGTGTGTGTGTGTGTGTGTGTGTGTGTCGGATTCCTGCATGTCGGTACTGAAGGTGCTAGCTAGTCAGCCGTGCTTCAGTGGGGATCTTAGACGCCCAATAAATCACCAAGGAAGGCATCCCAAATAAAACCCTATTCCCTACATGTTCTATGGGCCATGCTTGAAGATAGTGCACTATATAGGAAATAGGGTCCATTTGGAACACAACCCCAGCATCCTCTTTCTCTGCCACACATCTATCTGCTAATTTAGAATGGAAGACTGCAGAGACACACCTGGGAAAGAGAGGAATAGAAAGAGGGTTGAGGAGAGGAGAGGAGAGGAGAGGAGAGGAGATCTTTTAAAATGGGAGGAGAGGTGATGAAGAGGGGAGGAGAGGAGTATGATGAAATGAATTGTCTTTTACAAGGGGAGGAGAGGAAGAGGAAGTGGAAAGGGAAGAGGAAGGGGAAGAGGGGAGAAGAGAAGAGGAGGGGAGAGGGAGGCTAGGAGAGAAGGGGAGAGGATGAAGTCCTGCTTGAGAGAAGAAGAAGAGAGGGCTAGAAAGAGGAGAGGAGAGGTAGACAGAGGAGAGGAGAGGTAGACAGAGGAGAGGAGGGGTAGACATAGGAGAGGAGGGGTAGACAGAGGAGAGGAGGGGTAGACAGAGGAGAGGAGAGGTAGAAAGAGGAGAGGAGGGGTAGACACAGGAGAGGAGGGGTAGACAGAGGAGAGGTAGACAGAGGAGAGGAGGGGTAGACAGAGGAGAGGAGATGTAGAAAGAGGAGAGGAGGGTTAGACAGAGGAGAGGAGAGGTAGACAGAGGAGAGGAAAGGTAGACAGAGGAGAGGAGGGGTAGACAGAGGAGAGGAGAGGTAGACATAGGAGAGGTAGAAAGAGGAGAGGAGGGGTAGACAGAGGAGAGGAGAGGTAGCCTGTCCCATTTCCACGGTTACCTGAGCACCGGGTGACAGAGTATGCATGTCAGCCAGAGAGATGAACACAAATGCCACAGTCAATTAATAATGCAACAAATCGCAATGGCACTAAAACAAACAGAGTAAATGGAAAGGCAATGGTCTTTGGTGCAGGCAGCAGAGCAGTAATTCTGTTTTACACCTAATCTGTGTTACTTTAAGAGCCTAACATGCAGTAATTCTGTTTTACTCCTAATCTGTGTTTAAGAGCCTAACATGCAGTAGTTCTGTTTTACTCCTAATCTGTGTTTAAGAGCCTAACATGCAGTAGTTCTGTTTTACTCCTAATCTGTGTTTAAGAGCCTAACATGCAGTAGTTCTGTTTAACTCCTAATCTGTGTTCCTTTAAGAGTCTAACATGCAGTAGTTCTGTTTTACTCCTAATCTGTGTTTAAGAGCCTAACATGCAGTAGTTCTGTTTTACTCCTAATCTGTGTTTAAGAGCCTAACATGCAGTAGTTCTGTTTTACTCCTAATCTGTGTTTAAGAGCCTAACATGCAGTAATTCTGTTTAACTCCTAATTTGTGTTTAAGAGCCTAACATGCAGTAATTCTGTTTTACTCCTAATCTGTGTTTAAGAGCCTAACATGCAGTAGTTCTGTTTTACTCCTAATCTGTGTTTAAGAGCCTAACATGCAGTAATTCTGTTTAACTCCTAATTTGTGTTTAAGAGCCTAACATGCAGTAATTCTGTTTTACTCCTAATCTGTGTTTAAGAGCCTAACATGCAGTCATTCTGTTTAACTCCTAATTTGTGTTTAAGAGCCTAATATGCAGTAATTCTGTTTTACTCCTAATCTGTGTTTAAGATCCTAACATGCAGCAGTTTGAGTTGCTGCAACTAGACAGAAAAGTGTTGTTTTCTGTTCAATGTCCTGCTGATGTAAATGTCACCCTGCTGGTCAGAGAGAGTATGTTTTAACTTGCTTGGGAGCAGCCAGTCACTCACGGCTGATTTAAGGTGTGTATCTGTGTGTGTGTGTGTGTGTGTGTGTGTGTGTGTGTGTGTGTGTGTGTGTGTGTGTGTGTGTGTGTGTGTGTGTGTGTGTGTGTGTGTGTGTGTGTGTGTGTGCGCGCGCGTGCGTGAAACGAGACACCTACGATTCCCCAGAAAAGCAAGCCTCTTGTCATCGTTGCTAGCTATCTAATCATTCAGAATCTTTACATTGATTGACTAAGGGACAGACCAGGCCCCACTCAGGTAGCACCTCCCGTCCTTTCTAACCCTTATTTCCATACTGTTGTCTATACTGCCAGGGGTGTTGTCAGTTGTAATCTTGTACCTAATTAGTTTGAACTCCACTCTTAGATCTGCTATTTTTAGCTAAAAAAAAGATGAGACTGTTGTGGTCTGCTCCACCCAGTGCATTGTGGTCCGCGTCACCCATTGCATTGTGGTCCGCTCCACCCAGTGCATTGTGGTCCGCTCCACCCAGTGCATTGTGGTCCGCTCCACCCAGTGCATTGTGGTCCGCTCCACCCAGTGCATTGTGGTCCGCTCCACCCAGTGCATTGTGGTCCGCTCCACCCAGTGCATCGTGGTCCGCTCCACCCAGTGCATTGTGGTCCGCGTCACCCAGTGCATTGTGGTCCGCTCCCACCCAGTGCATTGTGGTCCGCTCCACCCAGTGCATCGTGGTCCGCTCCACCCAGTGCATCGTGGTCCGCTCCACCCAGTGCTTTTAGTTTCAATGTGAGTAAACTTGAATAGCCCCATCGATTTTCCAATCACGTAGAGGGCTTGGGTTGTTGCACCACAGCAAACGAAGCCCAACTTAAGTCAGTTTCTAACATTCCATAATTGGTTACTCTGAGAGTTCCTCATATTGACACAGGTTCTGGCCTAAGGCCCTTTGGTGCCAACCTTGGAAAAGTAATTCCAGTTTCTACTTCTTCCCTTATTACTAAAAAGGGATAGACCCAAAATGGTGCGGTTCTGTGCAATCTGAAACGCCCCACCGACTATTATCAGCGTCGACCCTCAGACAGGTTGTGCAACCTGCCTATGGAACGTAGCTGGTTTGAGTTGATGCTTCCATGTGACTTTTAAAAAACTTCCTAAAGGATTTGGGTTGATGCATTTGAAACATTAGGAGTTGACTTCTTGAACCTGGGTTACATCGAGATCTATGCAGACGAATCTAGACATTCTGGTATTAATATTGAGGGTGATCATGTGTTCAGAACTGACAGACGAATCTAGACATTGTGGTGTTAATATTGAGGGTGATCATGTGTTCAGAACTGACAGACGAATCTAGACATTCTGGTATTAATATTGACGGTGATCATGTGTTCAGAACTGACAGACGAATCTAGACATTCTGGTATTAATATTGAGGTTGATCATGTGTTCAGAACTGACAGACAGGGTAGAGGTGGTGGAGTGGCAATTGCTTTTGTCAAAATGAAATTGAGCTTTAGTCTTTAGTCTTTAGTCTTTAGTCTTTAGTCTTTAGTCTTTAGGACTTTAGTCTTTAGTCTTTAGTCTTTAGGACTTTAGTCTTTAGTCTTTAGTCTTTAGTCTTTAGTCTTTAGTCTTTAGTCTTTAGTCTTTAGGACTTTAGTCTTTAGTCTTTAGTCTTTAGTCTTTAGTCTTTAGTCTTTAGGACTTTGTTCTTGGGAAATAATGTATCCATAACTGTTAGGTCTGACGTCCTCCCTCCTCCCTCGGCTAATCGTTGTGCTCTCGTGGAGCTAACTCGTTCGTTTGTCTTCTTTTACTAAATCAGAAGTTACTATCCTGGGTGACTTCAATTGTGATCGGGAAACGCAGGCTTCAGACAATCTAAAAGACACGCGCAATGATCTAAACCTAAACCCCCCCCCCCCCCCCAGCTGGTGACTAAGTCTAACGCGGCCCAACCCTAAATATCCTTGAAAGACAACTCTGATTGAGATTCATTTCAAAATATGAGACGCCAGAGAAATGTGTTTCTACTGGTGTCTTCCTCGCAAGACATTAGTGACCGTTTCCCAGTTGTTTGTGTTGGACATGTGAGAATACACACATCTAAGCATCGTGTCATAACAAAGAGCATCTTTAAAAACTGCAGTGAACAGGCTTTGTTTTACATTATGTTTATTATTATTATTATTATTATTATATTATATTTATTTTAATGACCCTTGGTTGTATTTCAACTAACCCTTGAACCTGAATTCATTTTTTGAGCCTTTTGTTTTTTTTATTTTTTTTCGGCAGATGTCTTCAATACTATTGAAGATAATAATCATGCTCCTTTTGAGAACAGTTAAAGGGTTAAAGGAAGATTGAATGCCTAGAACATTCCGGAACACTTCAGAAGTCTTTCATTTAAAAAAACAAACATGTTTCTTGGGTCAAGGTCAGGAACACAGGCTTAGGCCCCGGACTGGGAAGCTTTTCGGCAACTGAGAAATCATTGTTTAGAGACAAATCAGAAATTTAAAATCTGATTATTATGTAACCTCTCATTCGGATTGTAATAGGGAACCCAGCTAAATTCTGGAAAACTGTCAAATCCCTGAAGGGCTCTACTTCCTCCTCTGTACCACAACAAATTAATTCAGCCACTGACCTCATTACGGGGAAAAATGCCATCATTGATGCATTTAATCACCATTTTATTTCAGTGGTCTCTCTCTCTCCCTCT
This sequence comes from Oncorhynchus mykiss, assembly GCF_013265735.2. NCBI lineage: Eukaryota > Metazoa > Chordata > Actinopteri > Salmoniformes > Salmonidae > Oncorhynchus > Oncorhynchus mykiss. The sequence continues at coordinate 35,583,730 of NC_048571.1, forward strand.
CTCTCTCTCTCTCTCTCTCTCTCTCTGAAAGAACTAATCCTATTCACAATGAAATTGGGGCTAGATGCTGATAGGAGGAAACTCGCTGAATGATCAGAGAAATGATAGTCAAAGCTTTTCTTTAAGGCTATTTACAGAAACAGACGTCATGGATGCTTGGCAAGCAAAAGACAACAAGAAATCCACAGGGGGGGTCGAACAATTGAATCACAGTCTGTTTAAGTGTGCAGCTCCCATCGTTGTCGGCTCATTTTATATTTAACATTGTTATCAGGAAATATTCAAAACGGTATGGAAATCACCTCTTGTGCTGCCACTCTATAAGGACGGGGATTGTAGTGATCGTAATGTAGTCTGATGTCTAGTCTTCCCAACCCTGTCAGTCAGTGTGAATGATATCTAGTGTTCCTAACTGACAGTCAGTGTGAATGATATCTAGTCTTCCTAACTGACAGTCAGTGTGAATGATATCTAGTCTTCCTAACTGACAGTCAGTGTGAATGATATCTAGTCTTCCCAACCCTGTCAGTCATTGTGAATGATATCTAGTCTTCCTAACTGTCAGTCAGTGTGAATGATATCTAGTGTTCCTAACTGACAGTCATTACAGGTTACATGTGAAATGACTAGATTCCAATAGGAATTACACAACACTTTGCAAGCCAGCGTAATGTGACTTGCAGGCCTGATGTGGTCAGTAAAACCATGTATTTCATGCCACTGTATCAGCGTAGGACTCTACTCCTTTATGAAATATGTATTGTATTGTCATAAAGAATGTAATTTTAGCAGCAACATATTCACGTATGATCTCCCGTGATGAAGGCCACAGGACTGGAAATGAATTTTAAAAAAATGCAACAAGAACGTCTCTGTCACTCGTCAACACAGTCGTGGGTTCACTCAAAAGGAAAATATGCAAAGAAGGATTTAACCTTATATGGTAGTGTTTCCCAAACTGGGTCCTTGGCCCCGCCCACCTGGGTGCAAAGAAGGATTTAACCCCTTCAGCAGGGCTATTACATTCTGGTCCTGAACGATGTGTTTGTTTGTTGTTGTATCGTTCTTCAGAGACCCTAAAATGGTTACCTTATATGGTAGTGTTTCCCAAACACGGTCCTTGGCCCCGCCCACCTGGGCGAACGTTTTTTTTTGGGGGCCCTATCACAACACAGCTGATTGAAATAGTGAGGTAATTATCAAGCTTTGATTATCTCAATCAGCTGTGTAGTTCTAAAGGCAATATACATATATATATATATATATATATATATATCCCTGAAAGACCCCAGGACTGAGTTAGTCCTATAGCATCTCTCTCAGGAAACTTATTTGGTTCTAACTTACGCCTTCATTTGTGCAGGGTTATATACATAGTTTAGTCATATACCTATCATTAGGTTTTAACTCACAGATATTACATGTAACAGGAGATTCCCCCGGCTCAGCCAGTCCAGTCCCTGCAAAGACTTGCATCCCAAATGGCACTTGACTATTCCCTAGTTAGTGCACTACGACCTATTGACTCTGGTCAAAAGCAGTGAGCTTTTACAGGGACTAGGGGGAACATTTGGGTCACAGGGAAGCTGAGCCGAGGGGGACTAGTCATCTACACCAGTCTAACAAGAGGAGGAAGTCTGGGGTCTTTTTAAATAGTGGAGAGAAAAAGGTAATTAAAATACACATGATACATTTGTTACCTGAGTTGGTTCTCTCCCTCCATTTGTCTGTTTTTTTCTCTCTCTCTCTCTCTCTCTCTCTCTCTCTCTCTCTCTCTCTCTCTCTCTCTCTCTTCTTCCCCCTCCCACTCTTTCTCAATCTCTCTCTCTCTCTCTCTTTCCCTCTCTTTCCCTCTCTCTCTTTCTCTCGCTCTCTCTCTCTCCCTCTCTCTCTCTTTCTCTCTCGCTCTCTCTTTCCCTCTCTCTCTCTCTCTCTCTCTCTCTCTCTTTTCCCTCTCTCTCTCTCTCTCTCTCTCTCTCTCTTTCTCTCCCTCCCTCTCTCTCTCCCTTTTTCCCTATCGTTTGCACACACACCTCAACTAAAGTAACAAGTAACAACCTAAGTTTCAGGCTGACATTTTAAGTACTGTAACTAAGCAACAAGTTGCTGTGACCAATTCTGCCCGCAGAAGATGCTGCTGCTTGTAAAGGAAATGTATTTGTCATTTTTATTGCAGGAAGAAATGTATCATCTTGTTTTCTGACAAGATGATTGGTGGCTAATAATTGGAAATCCAATTTCCCCCTTTTCAACTTATTAAGGCTTTGTCTTAGAATAAACTGAAAGGGCTGCCTGACAAGCATTTAATAATTCACTCCAAGTTGTATTATATAAAACGTGACATGTCTAAGATCTACAGTACGCAGCATATCGGTTGTCGTGATGCTTTTAAAACATCACGTTGGGACGCCAGTGAGGACCCAGTGTGTATTTACTGAGAAAGAGTCTCAGGTCGTCTTTTAGTCAAGTGAAAACATGTTCTACATTTTCACATTGATATGATTCCCTGAGTTTGTTTACCTTTTTCATCTTCAAAATGAATATTACTTACACTTAGTGGGATATGAAATAAATGAAAACTATATTGTTGGGGATCATATCAATTATTGTGCACGATATCATCGACTTTTACTCCATATTTATTATTTTATAGCTGTAAAAAAAAAAGTTAATGTTTCTGATAGTTGATGTGATTTTGAACAGGTGGCCGTGGACCAACCCAACCTGTTCCTCCATGATGTAACTCTGAGCAATAATATGTGAGACCAAGGTACCTTGTCCATCCCTCTTCCTCGACAAAGACACTGTGGACTTCACTCTTTTTTTCTCTCCCCTGTATTTTTGTTTTCCCGCCTTGTTCACACCTGGCACTTTGAAGTGACTCAAATCCGATTTATACGCATATCTGATTTCAAATCTGTTCATTATTTCCTGCTGTCAGAGCAGCCCAAAAAAAAAGCACGTGGAATCTGATATTTCAAGCCACAAACCAACTTCGTCGATACAAATCTGATTCCTGGCCGTGTGACTTGCGTCTGAATGGTCAAATCGGATTTATTGGCCCTCGAGTGGTTATTCCGCGTATGTTGTTGCTTGCTAGCTCCTCCGGTGCCAGTTAGACAAGAACATGCGGTAGATAACTAGCTTGTTCAAATTGTTTACGAACGAATTAGTGAATGTTCTAGACATTCTCTTAGAGAATAAGGTGCTATCTCTAACGTAAAAGGGTTCTTCAGCTGTCCCCATAGGAGAACCCTTTTGGGTTCCGTGTAGAACCCTTTCTACAGAAGGTTCTACGTGGAACCCAGAAGGCTTATCCTATGAGGACAGCCTTATATCCCATTTTGGAACCCAAGTTTTTTTCCTCTAAGAGTTTAGTTAGTTGACTTCTGTAGTCAGCCAGAAAAGGACTTGTTGTGAAGGTTGAATCACGTTATCCTTGGAGATTATAAAAAAAAAAATAAGGAGTTCTTAACCTGTGATTATTAACATTCAAAGCAACAGGGAAACATCCATGGCAGGCCTTGTTGTCACCGTAGCCTGCTGAATAGCTTCTGAACGAGCACGAGCACCACCACCAATCAGCTTACGCCGCTGCGCACACACCCGCCGTTACTATGACAACGAGAGTAGCCATTGTCAGCAAATGACTGCTGTCTGAACACAGGACAAATACTGTTCGGTCACTTGTAACTTGATGTTTGGACAGTCAGTAGACCAAAAAAAAAGGATTTGAAAAACAAAACTGATTTGAGCGTCAAGGCCTACAGTGTGAACAAGGCTAAAACTCTTGCCTCGCAAATTGCACCCTATAGACCTTCCATCTACGTCCCAAACGGCCCCCTATAAAGCTTCACGTACGTCCCAAACTACCCCCTATAAAGCTTCAATCTATGTTCCAAACTACCCCCTACAAAGCTTCAATCTATGTCCCAAACCACCCCCTATAAAGATTCAATATACGTCCCAAACTACCCCCTATAGACCTTCAATCTACGTCCCAAACTACCCCCTATAAAGATTCAATATACGTCCCAAACTACCCCCTATAGACCTTCAATCTACGTCCCAAACCACCCCCTATCTACGTCCCAAACTACCCCCTATAGACCCTTAATCTATGTCCCAAACTACCCTCTGTAAAGCTTCAATCTACGTCCCAAACCACCCCCTATAAAGCTTCCATCTACGTCCCAAACTACCTCTATAAAGCTTCAATCTACGTCCCAAACTACCCCCTATAGACCTTCAATCTACTTCCCAAACCACCCCCTATAGCGCTTCAATCTACGTCCCAAACCACCCCCTATAAAGCTTCAATCTACGTCCCAAACTACAGTACCATGACCTCTAAATATATAAACTATATACAGGTCAGTACCATGACCACTAAATATATAAACTATATACAGGTCAGTACCATGACCCCTAAATATAAATACATATATAAACTATATACAGGTCAGTACCATGACCACTAAATATATAAACTATATACAGGTCAGTACCATGACCACTAAATATATAAACTATATACAGGTCAGTAACATGACCACTAAATATATAAACTATATACAGGTCAGTAACATGACCACTAAATATATAAACTATATACAGGTCAGTACCATGACCCCTAAATATATAAACTATATACAGGTCAGTACCATGACCACTAAATATATAAACTATATACAGGTCAGTACCATGACCTCTAAATATATAAACTATATACAGGTCAGTACCATGACCCCTAAATATAAATAAATATATAAACTATATACAGGTCAGTACCATGACCTCTAAATATATAAACTATATACAGGTCAGTAACATGACCACTAAATATATAAACTATATACAGGTCAGTACCATGACCCCTAAATATATAAACTATATACAGGTCAGTACCATGACCACTAAATATATAAACTATATACAGGTCAGTACCATGACCTCTAAATATATAAACTATATACAGGTCAGTAACATGACCACTAAATATATAAACTATATACAGGTCAGTACCATGACCTCTAAATATATAAACTATATACAGGTCAGTACCATGACCTCTAAATATATAAACTATATACAGGTCAGTAACATGACCACTAAATATATAAACTATATACAGGTCAGTACCATGACCCCTAAATATATAAACTATATACAGGTCAGTACCATGACCTCTAAATATATAAACTATATACAGGTCAGTACCATGACCTCTAAATATATAAACTATATACAGGTCAGTAACATGACCACTAAATATATAAACTATATACAGGTCAGTACCATGACCTCTAAATATATAAACTATATACAGGTCAGTACCATGACCTCTAAATATATAAACTATATACAGGTCAGTACCATGACCACTAAATATATAAACTATATACAGGTCAGTACCATGACCACTAAATATATAAACTATATACAGGTCAGTACCTTGACCTCTAAATATAAATAAATATAAAAACTATATACAGGTCAGTACCATGACCTCTAAATATATAAACTATATACAGGTCAGTACCATGACCTCTAAATATATAAACTATATACAGGTCAGTAACATGACCTCTAAATATAAATACATATATAAACTATATAGAGTTCAGTACCATGAAATAAAGTGCTATTTGGGACTAACACACACTGCAATGGAAACTCCAATATGTTAATTAGGGTTTGTATTAATGCAAATCAACCTATTTTCCCCTAACGCTCAGTTGAGTCGATTAGGTTCTGTTGGACAAGTTCAGAGACTTGAATTATTCACAAGCATATCTGTGCCTCAAATGGCACCCTATTCCCTATGGGGCCTGGTCAAAAGTAGTGCACCCTATTCCCTATGGGCCCTGGTCAAAAGTAGTGCACCCTATTCCCTATGGGCCCTGGTCAAAAGTAGTGCACCCTATTCCCTATAGGGCCCTGGTCAAAAGTAGTGCACTATAATAGGGAACAGGGTGCCATTTGGGATGCGGACATGCATCTCTATTCTAATGACATGTAATTGTTCATTCCTACTTTCTCTACCCACCCTTGTTTTCTAGTCATAATTAGGCCTTGATTATGCGATCAGTCTTACGTAATGTAGATTTCTAATTCGATGACAGGATTATTCAGTAGGAAGGGTCGTCCAATCATATTGCATTGAACACAGACTGTTATTTCTGTTTGTTATTATATATTTTTTCGGGGGGAGGGGGGGGTTAGATCATATTTACTCCTGTAGATTGTGGGTTCTACCAATGTAATTGTTCTACCAATGTAATTGTTCTACCAATGTAATTGTTCACATCAGTTGCAATCCCCCATATAGTTAATTGTTTGTCTTTTTTTTTAAATATATATTTTCCTTTATTTTCACTTACCAATAGCTAGGTTTCTACTGCCAGCTTAAACATAACATATATACACTACCGTTCAAAGGTTTGGGGTCACTTAGAAATGTCCTTGTTTTTGAAAGAAAAGCATATTTTTTAATGTCCATTAAAATAACATCAACTTGATCAGAAATACAGCGTAGACATTGTTAATGTTGTAAATGACTATTGTAGCTGGAACCGGCTGATTTTTTAATGGAATATCTACATAGGCGTACAGAGGCCCATTATCAGCAACTATCAGTCCTGTGTTCCAATGGCACGTTGTGTTAGCTAATTCAAGTTGATCATTTTAAAAGACTAATTGATCATTAGAAAACCCTTGTGCAATTATGTTAGCACAGCTGAAAAATGTTGTCCTGATTAAAGAAGCAATAAAACTGGCCTTCTTTAGACTAGCTGAGTATCTGGAGCATCAGCATTTGTGGGGTCGGTTACAGGTTGAAAATGGCCAGAAAAAAAATACTTTCTTCTGAAGGCTATGCCATGAGAGAAATTGCCAAGAAACTGAAGATCTCTTACGACGCTGTGTACTACTCCCTTCACAGAACAGACACAAACTGGCTCTAACCAGAATAGAAAGAGGAGTGGGCAGTCCTGGTGCTCAACTGAGCAAGAGGACAAGTACATTAAAGTGTCTAGTTTTAGAAACAGATGCCTCACAAGTCCTCAACTGGCAGATTCATTTAATAGTACGCGCAAAACACCAGTCTCAAACGTCAACAGTGAAGAGGCGACTCCGGGATGCTGGCCTTCTAGGCAGAGTTCCTCTGTTCAGTGTCTGTTTTCTTTTGCCCATCTTAATCTTTTCTTTTTATTGGCCAGTCTGAGATGTGGCTTTTTATTTGCAACTCTGCCTAGAAGGCCAGCAATCCCCGGAGTCTCCTCTTCACTGTTGTCACTGAGACCGGTGTTTTAATGCAGGTAATTAAAAAGGTAATTAAAATACACACGATACATGTATTACCCGAGTCTGTTCTCTCGTCTCTCTCCGGCGTCTCTCTCCGGCGTCTCTCTCCGGCGTCTCTCTCCGGCGTCTCTCTCCGGCGTCTCTCTCCGGCGTCGCTTTTGTGTAACAGCTGATAAAATCGTTACATCAACAATCTCTTCCCATCTATGTTGCAACCTGTCCGGGAACAACTGTCAAATTGTTGGTCCTTAAAATTAAATGGAACTGGTGTACTTATTTATTTAACACAATATTGGGTGTTTAATTAATGCAGGGCTGATAGACATGTTCTTTACCTTCTTCCCCCCCCAGTTCCACTTGCCTCTTCCAGTTTTTGCAGTAGTGCTGCAATCAGTTGGTTGTGAACTTTAGATAAGGCAAACATTTCCCACATGTTTATGTTAGCAGTATGTGAGAAAAAAAACTCCCCCAGTCCTGTTGATGACATCATTAAAACTCCTTAAGGATCGGACCGTTTTTTAAGATTTATAATTCTTATTTTATTTTATTATTCCAATTATTATATATATATATATATATTTTTTATCAATTAGTATATTTTTTTAAGTTTAACTACGTTATTTTCTGAAATATTTCTCTGTCTTTTCTGGAGAAACTGAAACTGAAATTGCAAACAGTTTTCTGTGACTTGTATATAAAATGGATATTTCGGAGATGATTTCATTTTCAAATAACAGAAAGTGAAAAGTTGCAATCTGAATAAATGGAGAAAAATAGTATATTTTTTTAACACGGGGATGAGCCCTTCTCACTCATCTCCTGGAGAACCATTTCGGATTTAAGAATGACCTTTTCATGACTGAAGCCTTGAGTGAGAAGTCTAATGCTTTAATATTTCATAATTTTACCCCTCTGAATTCATATTCATTATATACGGTGTAATTTAGTCTGGTTTGCCGTTCCAAATAAAGTGGAATATTTTTTAAATATCATTTAAGAAACTAGTAATGTGGTGTAGGCAGAGCCGTCAGTAGGTACAAGTAACCTGGGAGGTGACGTCAGTAGATACAGGTAGACTGGGATGTGACGTCAGTAGATACAGGTAGACTGGGATGTGACGTCAGTAGATACAGGTAAACTGGGATGTGACGTCAGTAGATACAGGTAAACTGGGATGTGACGTCAGTAGATACAGGTAAACTGGGATGTGACGTCAGTAGATACAGGTAGACTGGGATGTGACGTCAGTAGATACAGGTAAACTGGGATGTGACGTCAGTAGATACAGGTAAACTGGGATGTGACGTCAGTAGATAAAGGTAAACTGGGATGTGACGTCAGTAGATACAGGTAAACTGGGATGTGACGTCAGTAGATACAGGTAAACTGGGATGTGACGTCAGTAGATACAGGTAAACTGGGATGTGACGTCAGTAGATACAGGTAAACTGGGATGTGACGGCAGTAGATACAGGTAACCTGGGATGTCAGTAGATACAGGTAAACTGGGATGTGACGTCAGTAGATACAGGTAAACTGGGATGTGACGTCAGTAGATACAGGTAAACTGGGATGTGACGTCAGTAGATACAGGTAACCTGGGATGTCAGTAGATACAGGTAAACTGGGATGTGACGTCAGTAGATACAGGTAAACTGGGATGTGACGTCAGTAGATACAGGTAAACTGGGATGTGACGTCAGTAGATACAGGTAAACTGGGATGTGACGTCAGTAGATACAGGTAAACTGGGATGTGACGTCAGTAGATACAGGTAAACTGGGATGTGACGTCTGTAGATACAGGTAAACTTGGATGTGACGTCAGTAGATACAGGTAAACTGGGATGTGACGTCAGTAGATACAGGTAAACTGGGATGTGACGGCAGTAGATACAGGTAACCTGGGATGTCAGTAGATACAGGTAAACTGGGATGTGACGTCAGTAGATACAAGTAAACTGGGATGTGACGTCAGTAGATACAGGTAAACTGGGATGTGACGTCAGTAGAGACAGGTAAACTGGGATGTGACGTCAGTAGATACAGGTAAACTGGGATGTGACGTCAGTAGATACAGGTAAACTGGGATGTGACGTCAGTAGATACAGGTAGACTGGGATGTGACGTCAGTAGATACAGGTAACCTGGGAGGTGACGTCAGTAGATACAGGTAAACTGGGATGTGACGTCAGTAGATACAGGTAAACTGGGATGTGACGTCAGTAGATACAGGTAAACTGGGATGTGACGTCAGTAGATACAGGTAGACTGGGATGTGACGTCAGTAGATACAGGTAAACTGGGATGTGACGTCAGTAGATACAGGTAAACTGGGATGTGACGTCAGTAGATACAGGTAAACTGGGATGTGACGTCAGTAGATACAGGTAAACTGGGAAGTGACGTCAGTAGATACAGGTAAACTGGGATGTGACGACAGTAGATACAGGTAAACTGGGATGTGACGTCAGTAGATACAGGTAAACTGGGATGTGACGTCAGTAGATACAGGTAGACTGGGATGTGACGTCAGTAGATACAGGTAAACTGGGATGTGACGTCAGTAGATACAGGTAAACTGGGATGTGACGTCAGTAGATACAGGTAAACTGGGATGTGACGTCAGTAGATACAGGTAAACTGGGATGTGACGGCAGTAGATACAGGTAACCTGGGATGTCAGTAGATACAGGTAAACTGGGATGTGACGTCAGTAGATACAGGTCAACTGGGATGTGATGTCAGTAGAGACAGGTAAACTGGGATGTGACTGAAGAACACATGCTTTTCCATATTGCATTGGACAATTGGGAAGTTATTTGGAATGTTTAAGGTCTGTTCTATCTGCAGTGTTTTTCTGTGTCTTACACCAGTTCTGTGTCTAATACCAGTTCTGTGTCTAATACCAGTTCTGTGTCTAATACCAGTTCTGTGTCTAATACCAGTTCTGTGTCTAACACCAGTTCTGTGTCTAGCACCAGTTCTGTGTCTAACACCAGTTCTGTGTAGGATTCATTATACTGAAAAGTGCAGCTGTGTTTCCTCCGGTCTTATCCTAATGATTTAGCAAGAAGTCTTTTGGTAGCATAAATCGTGGCTAATCACAAGGAGCTTTACTTGTGTCTGTAATGCTAATAGCAGCACGGCTTCGTCAGCAGCCAATGGAGCTGAACTTTAAAGGGTTTAGGGTTTAGGGAACTAGAGCTGTAGAGAACTATAGAGAATTCATACAGTACCTCCCAAATGGCACCCTATTCCATATATAGTGCACTACATTAGACCAGGGCCTTATTCCCTATATATATTTATATATATATATATATATGTACTAGTTTTGAGCAGGGTGGTATTTGGGACCTATAGCCATAGATACCCCTGCTGTACAACATAACTTACTAGCATATAGGGAAGCCCATTTGGAGGGTGTGTTTCATCTATCATGTCCAATGATTGACTGACCAGACTCTCTACCTTTCGATTTACTCGAAGAAGGCCGTGTTTATCATGTTGACATTGACTAAAAAAAATATCTCATCTACTGTAGACCTACCTTTCTTGTGTTTGCTATCGACTTCTGTTGGCAGATTGTGTGACCCAAAACAGTAAAAGAAGAGAAAATAGCTATGATTGATCTCTGACGTTCCACGGAAAGCAGAGTTGAGATGTATTGTTTTACCTATAGGTCAATAGCCTCTCCACATCAAAGAACATTGAGTTGGTTCGGGCAGCCGCACCCCCCCCCACCCCCCCCCCCCCCCCCCCCAAATGGGATAATTCATCATAATTAGGCTGCTTTCACAAATCCAAAGAATAGAGTTTAAAGATGGCTTACATTGAACGCCACATTGAGCAATGTATTGCCCCTTGCTGTGGTAAACATGGAAGATAGAAGAGACGGTGAATATTATTTGATGCTGATTTATTTCAGAGATCATTGTAACGCTGTCATTCACTTGAACTTTATAACTCCTAATAAATCACATTTAACACTCAAATTCTTACAAAATATAAAAAAAAGTATTGTACAGATTAGCATCATCTTAATTTAGCCTAGTAAATGGGCACTTAAATACTATTTTGGAAAGTCCAGTCAAACACATGTTTTAGGTGGCAAAGGTCCACATGTAGCCTGGATCGTCAACTAGATTCAGCCGTGGAACAATTTTTTTTGTTGAGTGGATTATCGGTGGGTGGGAACGTAACTATAAATAATTTGTAGACTGCAAATTGACCGCAACAACAAGCCCTAACAGATGTTGCTAGACACGATGGACTAAAACATAATAATTTGAAACCTTGCTTATATTTATATGGAATAACATGTTTCTATATGATGCATGGGAATAGTTGGGAACAGATTTTTTTTTAACTTTAAAATGACTTAGAGCTGATTTCCTGGTGTTTTTAACGTTTTTTTTTATGTACAACAATTAAAAAAATATAAAAATATATATACAGTATATATATATATGTATTAAAAAAGTATATATATATTTTTTTACATTTATTTTATTTTTGTACAAATATTACTTGCGGGGCCAAAGGAAGTTGGCATGCGGGCCGCCATTTTGGAAACCCTGATACACAGTATTGTCATATTCCGGTGTAGTAACAATCCCCAACTTTTGTATTATGTACATATATATATATATATATTTAAGGTAGGAGCCGTGTTCCATATTGACCCTGTTCTGGGTCCAGATCCGGATCGCGGTCCATCCTATTCAGTATGACCGGCCTAATATTTAATTAACATCAACAGTTGTCAAAAGCCAGTGTTGAGGAGTAGTGAACAACGTTTAATTCAACTAGCAATGTACAGTAGCTTGGTGGTATTTAAAACTTTGGGATCGTTGTCCCTTCCACAGGACGGTTGAGCTAACGTATGCTAATGCGAATTAGCATGAGGTTGTAAGTAACAAGAAAATATCCCAGAATATAGATCAATATCTTATATTGGCAAAAAGCTTAAATTCTTGTTAATTAATCCAACTGCACTGTCCTGTTTACTGTAGCTATTACAATGAAAGAATATCGTGCTATTGTTTGAGGAGAGTGCACAATTATGAACATGAAAATGTATTAATAAACAAATTAGGCACTTTTGGGCAGCCTTGAGACAACATTTTGAACAGAAATGCAATGGTTCATTGGATCAGTCGAAAACTTTGCACATACACTGCTGCCATCTAGTGGCCAAAATCTAAATTGCTCTTTGGGCTGGAATAATACATTATGGCCTTTCTCTTGCATTTCAAAGATGATTGTAAATTGTATTATCTTTTTCCAGATCTATTGTGTTATATTCTCCTACATTCCTTTCACATTTCCACTAAATTCAAAGGGTTTCCTTTCAAATGGTACCAAGAATATATGCATATCTGTGCTTCTGGGCTTGAGCTACAGGCGGTTAGATTTGGGTATGTCATTTTAGGTGAACATTGAAAAAAAAGGGTCTGATCACTAATTTATAATTTAACTACATGTTGCAGTAGCTTGGTGGTAGTTAATTCAACTAAATTATAATCTAGGTAGTGTTAACTACAGTAAAATACTGCTTTACCATGTAGCGGTGTAGCTAACTACTGGAACTACACACTACTGTTTTACCAAGTAGAAGTGTAGCTAACTACTGGAACTACACACTACTGTTTAACCATGTAGCGGTGTAGCTAACTACTGGAACTACACACTACTGTTTTACCATGTAGCGGTGTAGCTAACTACTGGAACTACACACTACTGTTTAACCATGTAGCGGTGTAGCTAACTACTGGAACTACACACTACTGTTTAACCATGTAGCGGTGTAGCTAACTACTGGAACTACACACTACTGTTTTACCAAGTAGAAGTGTAGCTAACTACTGGAACTACTTACTACTGTTTTACCAAGTAGAAGTGTAGCTAACTACTGGAACTACACACTACTGTTTTACCATGTAGAAGTGTAGCTAACTACTGGAACTACACACTACTGTTTTACCATGTAGAAGTGTAGCTAACTACTGGAACTACACACTACTGTTTAACCATGTAGCCATGTAGCCTAGTGGTTAGAGCGTTGGACTAGTAACCGGAAGGTTGCAAGTTCAAACCCCTGAGCTGACAAGGTACAAATCTGCCCTTGCCCTGCTGTTCCTAGACCACTTAACTGTCATTGAAAATAATAATTTCTTCTTAACTGACTTGCCTGGTTAAATAAAGGTTAAATAAATTGTAGCGTACCTTCTTCCAGTGGTAGTGATTGGTAAACAATTTTTCAGAATAGCTTCTTCAAAACTGTTTGAAGTTATTATATACGAGGTGCATCAATTGATCACTCTGTTAATAAAATGTTTCTGGCATGTGTGCTAGTCTTTCTTCCAGTACAAATTTAAATGTATCATTCTTCAATCATCTACACTAGAATTCTAATACACAGCCAAAGGCTAGTTTTAAACTCAATGTCTTTTTCCAGGCAAATGCACGAGTTTATTTCTGACGGCAGGAATATACATTCCTGTCTTTTTCACCGATCCAGCTTCTACATAGATGTTCATTTACATTTTCCTTTTCTTAGACCTAATGTGTTAATGCTTTGGCCATATCTCCACATTTTCTGCTGTGGGGCGTTCAATTCAGCGGTGTGTGATTTCATCAATTGGAGGTGTCAGTGTGACTTAGCCGAGGCAGCGACGATGACACGGGCTCCGTCAATAGGACGAGGGATAATGATGGATTGGACTGGCAACACTTATCCGATCTGTAGCTCCCACAGCAGGGATTACACGCACCTTTGATATTCACAAATGATTTCCTATTGGTGACGATCCTATTATACCGACTCTGTCTGTCAGAGGAGCAAAGAGAGATGTTCCCTGTCTGAGACTCCTGCAATAACTTCAGTCTACAACAAGACTGTTGGTGAGACCCAAATGCCGCCCTATTTCCTATTTATAGTGCACGACATTTGATTATTTACATTCTTCAGCATGAGTATGCACAAAATGTATTTATGACAACCCAACCCTGTCTACATTATGTTACCTAACCCCTAGTGTTAAAGACCCACTGTCTACATTATGTTACCTAACCCCTAGTGAGACCTACTGTCTACATTATGTTACCTAACCCCTAGTGAGACCTACTGTCTACATTATGTTACCTAACCCCTAGTGTTAAAGACCTACTGTCTACATTATGTTACCTAACCCCTAGTGAGACCTACTGTCTACATTATGTTACCTAACCTCTAGTGTTAAAGACCCACTGTCTACATTATGTTACCTAACCCCTAGTGAGACCTACTGTCTACATTATGTTACCTAACCCCTAGTGAGACCTACTGTCTACATTATGTTACCTAACCCCTAGTGTTAAAGACCTACTGTCTACATTATGTTACCTAACCCCTAGTGAGACCTACTGTCTACATTATGTTACCTAACCCCTAGTGTTAAAGACCCACTGTCTACATTATGTTACCTAACCCCTAGTGAGACCTACTGTCTACATTATGTTACCTAACCCCTAGTGAGACCCACTGTCTATATTATGTTACGTAACCCCTAGTGAGACCTACTGTCTACATTATGTTACCTAACCCCTAGTGAGACCTACTGTCTACATTATGTTACCTAACCCCTAGTGAGACCTACTGTCTACATTATGTTACCTAACCCCTAGTGTTAAAGACCTACTGTCTACATTATGTTACCTAACCCCTAGTGAGACCTACTGTCTACATTATGTTACCTAACCCTTAGTGTTAAAGACCCACTGTCTACATTATGTTACCTAACCCCTAGTGAGACCTACTGTCTACATTATGTTACCTAACCCCTAGTGAGACCTACTGTCTACATTATGTTACCTAACCCCTAGTGTTAAAGACCCACTGTCTACATTATGTTACCTAACCCCTAGTGAGACCTACTGTCTACATTATGTTACCTAACCCCTAGTGAGACCTACTGTCTACATTATGTTACCTAACCCCTAGTGTTAAAGACCTACTGTCTACATTATGTTACCTAACCCCTAGTGAGACCTACTGTCTACATTATGTTACCTAACCCCTAGTGAGACCTACTGTCTACATTATGTTACCTAACCCCTAGTGAGACCTACTGTCTACATTATGTTACCTAACCCCTAGTGAGACCTACTGTCTACATTATGTTACCTAACCCCTAGTGAGACCTACTGTCTACATTATGTTACCTAACCCCTAGTGTTAAAGACCCACTGTCTACATTATGTTACCTAACCCCTAGTGAGACCTACTGTCTACATTATGTTACCTAACCCCTAGTGAGACCTACTGTCTACATTATGTTACCTAACCCCTAGTGAGACCTACTGTCTACATTATGTTACCTAACCCCTAGTGAGACCTACTGTCTACATTATGTTACCTAACCTTAAAAACCAAAAACAACAATGTATACAGCCCAAATGTCCCACTTTCCCGGAGCCCCTTTCCCGCTGAATGGCCACATGGGTGGAATGTTGTTAATGTTGTTGATCATTTCAGAACTAAAAAAAACATTATTTAAAAAAAAAAAGTAAACTTTCTATGTGAAACGATTTTTTGTTTTATTTCATTCTTCTTCGACGTACATACAGTTCCTTTGGAAAGTATTCAGACCCCTGGACTTTTCTCCACATTTTGTTACGTTACAGCCTTATTCTAAATTGTTTTAAAATCGTTTTCCGACTCTCATCAATCTACACAAAATACCCCATGATGACAAAGCAAAAAAAGTTTTGTAGAAATGCATTAATTTACATTTATATGCTAATTATTACAAATTGAAAACTGAAATATTACATTTACTGTACAGTCTTGAGTCTTCTTGGGTACGACGCTACAAGCTTGGCACACGTGTATTTGGGGAGTTTCTCCCATTCCTCTCTGCATTTTCTCTCAAGCTCTGTCAGGTTGGATGGAGAGCGTTGCTGCACAGCTATTTTCAGGTGTCTCCAGAGATGTTCGATTGGGTTCGATCGAACATCTCTCGCTGGGCCATTCAAGGACATTCAGAGACCTTTTCTGAACCACTCCTGCGTTGTCTTGGCTGTGTGCTTCGGGTTGTTGCCCTGTTGGAAGGTGAACCTTCGCTCCAGTCTGAGGTGCTGAGCACTCTGGAGCAGGTTTTCATTAAGGATCTCTCTGTACTTTGCTTCGTTCATCTTTCCCTCAATCCTGATTAGTCTCTCAGTCCGTGCCGCTGAACAACATCCCCACAGCATGATGCTGCCACCACCATGCTTCACCGTAAAGATGGTGCCAGGTTTCCTCCAGATGTGACACTTGGCATTCAGACCAAATAGTTAAATCTTGGTTTCATCAGACAAGATAATCTTGTTTCTCATGGTCTGAGAGTCTTATTAAGGTGCCTTTTGGCAAACTACAAGGGAGCTGTCATGTGGATTTAACTGAGGAGTGGCTTCCGTCTGGCCACTCTACCATAAAGCCCTGATTGGTGGAGCGCTGCAGAGATGGTTGAAGTTTCTCTCATCTACACAGAGGAACTCTAGAGCTCTGTCATCTGGTTGTTGGTCACCTCCCTGACCAAGGCCCTTCTGGAAGGTTCTCCTATCTCCACAGAGGAACTCTGGAGCTCTGTCAGAGTGACCATCAGGTTATTGGTCACCTCCCTGACCAAGGCCCTTCTGGAAGGTTCTCCCATCTCCACAGAGGAACTCTGGAGCTCTGTCAGAGTGACCATCGGGTTGTTGGTCACCTCCCTGACCAAGGCCCTTCTGGAAGGTTCTCCCATCTCCACAGAGGAACTCTAGAGCTCTGTCAGAGTGACCATCAGGTTGTTGGTCACCTCCCTGACCAAGGCCCTTCTGGAAGGTTCTCCCATCTCCACAGAGGAACTCTAGAGCTCTGTCAGAGTGACCATCAGGTTATTGGTCACCTCCCTGACCAAGGCCCTTCTGGAAGGCTCTCCTATCTCCACAAAGGAACTCTAGAGCTCTGTCAGAGTGACCATCAGGTTATTGGTCACCTCCCTGACCAAGGCCCTTCTGGAAGGTTCTCCCATCTCCACAGAGGAACTTTGGTGCTCTGTCAGAGTGACCATCGGGTTGTTGGTCACCTCCCTGACCAAGGCCCTTCTGGAAGGCTCTCCCATCTCCACAGAGGAACTCTGGTGCTCTGTCATGTTTTGGTACCCTTCGCCAGATCTGTGCCTCTACAGTCCTGTCTCGGAGCTCTACGGACAATTGCTTCCACTTCATGGCTTGGTATTTGCTCTGACAAGCCCTGTGGGACTTTATGTAGACAGGAGTGAGCCTTTCCAAATCCTGTCCAATCAACTGCATTTAGCACAAGTGGCCTCCAATCAAATTGTAGAAACATCTCAAGGATGATCGATGGAAATAGGATGCAGCTGAGCTCAATTTTTTTAAACTCACAGCAAAGGGTATGAATATTTATCTAAAATCAGCTATCAGTTTGTTTTGTTTTTAATTCATTTGCAAGAAAATAAATAACATAAAAACCAGTTTTTACTTTATCATGAGGAAAAAAAATACATATTTAATCAATTTTAGTATACGGCTGTAATGTAGCAGAATTAGGAAAATGTCAAAGGGGTCTGAATACTGTCCCGAAGGCACTGTGTTAAAGTGTTTTTATGGGATGCAAGTTCAACATGGAGTTGATTTCAACTATATCTGAACATGGTAAATGATATACTAATATAATATAATAACATAATGTATTATTATTATTAGGTATTATAAACCCATAACCATGTGTGAGGTGTATACTCCTGTTTGTTGAAGAAACACTCCGGGACCCTGATTTAGCCCACTACAGTAAAACGTTAACATGCACTACTTCCTGTTCCCTATATATATATATAGTGCACTATTATTGGCTTTCTCCCTCTGCCATCACTATGGATACTTCCCGGTCGGCACCCTATTTCCTACATGGCGAACTATAGGGCTCGACCAAAAAGTAGTGCGCTGTGTAGGTTGTCATTTGGGTCGCATTCAAAGGGGTGACATTGGGAGGTCTAGCCATCCCCGTTGAGGAGACAGAGAGCGTGACATTGGGAGGTTTAACCCTCCCCGTTGAGGAGACAGAGAGCGTGACATTGGGAGGTTTAGCCCTCCCGGTTGAGGAGACAGAGAGCGTGACATTGGCAGGTTTAGCACTCCCGGTTGAGGAGACAGAGAGCGTGACATTGGGAGGTTTAGCCCTCCCGGTTGAGGAGACAGAGAGCGTGACCTTGGGAGGTTTAGCCCTCCCGGTTGAGGAGACAGAGAGCGTGACATTGGGAGGTTTAGCCCTCCCAGTTGAGGAGACAGAGAGCGTGACATTGGGAGGTTTAGCCCTCCCGGTTGAGGAGACAGAGAGTGTGACATTGGGAGGTTTAGCCCTCCCGGTTGAGGAGACAGAGAGCGTGACCTTGGGAGGTTTAGCCCTCCCGGTTGAGGAGACAGAGAGCGTGACATTGGGAGGTTTAGCCCTCCCGGTTGAGGAGACAGAGAGCGTGACATTGGGAGGTTTAGCCCTCCCGGTTGAGGAGACAGAGAGCATGACATTGGGAGGTTTAGCCCTCCCGGTTGAGGAGACAGAGAGCGTGACCATGGGAGGTTTAGCCCTCCAGGTTGAGGAGACAGAGAGCGTGACATTGGGAGGTTTAGCCCTCCCCGTTGAGGAGACAGAGAGCGTGACATTGGGAGGTTTATCCCTCCCCGTTGAGGAGACAGAGAGCGTGACATTGGGAGGTTTAGCCCTCCCGGTTGAGGAGACAGAGAGCGTGACATTGGGAGGTTTAGCCCTCCAGGTTGAGGAGACAGAGAGCGTGACATTGGGAGGTTTAGCCCTCCCGGTTGAGGAGACAGAGAGCGTGACATTGGGAGGTTCAGCCCTCCCGGTTGAGGAGACAGAGAGCGTGACATTGGGAGGTTTAGCCCTCCCGGTTGAGGAGACAGAGAGCGTGACATTGGGAGGTTTAGCCCTCCAGGTTGAGGAGACAGAGAGTGTGACATTGGGAGGTTTAGCCCTCCCCGTTGAGGAGACAGAGAGCGTGACATTGGGAGGTTTAGCCCTCCAGGTTGAGGAGACAGAGAGTGTGACATTGGGAGGTTTAGCCCTCCCCGTTGAGGAGACAGAGAGCGTGACATTGGGAGGTTTAGCCCTCCCGGTTGAGGAGACAGAGAGCGTGACCTTGGGAGGTTTAGCCCTCCCGGTTGAGGAGACAGAGAGCGTGACATTGGGAGGTTTAGCCCTCCCGGTTGAGGAGACAGAGAGCGTGACATTGGGAGGTTTAGCCCTCCCGGTTGAGGAGACAGAGAGCATGACATTGGGAGGTTTAGCCCTCCCGGTTGAGGAGACAGAGAGCGTGACCATGGGAGGTTTAGCCCTCCAGGTTGAGGAGACAGAGAGCGTGACATTGGGAGGTTTAGCCCTCCCCGTTGAGGAGACAGAGAGCGTGACATTGGGAGGTTTATCCCTCCCCGTTGAGGAGACAGAGAGCGTGACATTGGGAGGTTTAGCCCTCCCGGTTGAGGAGACAGAGAGCGTGACATTGGGAGGTTTAGCCCTCCAGGTTGAGGAGACAGAGAGCGTGACATTGGGAGGTTTAGCCTCCTTTATTTTAACCAGGTAGGCTAGTTGAGAACACCTTTATTTAACCAGGTGGGCTAGTTGAGAACACCTTTATTTAACCAGGTAGGCTAGTTGAGAACACCTTTATTTAACCAGGTAGGCTAGTTGAGAACACCTTTATTTAACCAGGTAGGCCAGTTGAGAACACCTTTATTTAACCAGGTAGGCTAGTTGAGAACACCTTTATTTAACCAGGTAGGCCAGTTGAGAACACCTTTATTTAACCAGGTAGGCTAGTTGAGAACACCTTTATTTAACCAGGTAGGCTAGTTGAGAACACCTTTATTTAACCAGGTAGGATAGTTGAGAACACCTTTATTTCACCAGGTAGGCTAGTTGAGAACACCTTTATTTAACCAGGTAGGCTAGTTGAGAACACCTTTATTTAACCAGGTAGGCCAGTTGAGAACACCTTTATTTAACCAGGTAGGCTAGTTGAGAACACCTTTATTTAACCAGGTAGGCCAGTTGAGAACACCTTTATTTAACCAGGTAGGCTAGTTGAGAACACCTTTATTTAACCAGGTAGGCCAGTTGAGAACACCTTTATTTAACCAGGTAGGCCAGTTGAGAACACCTTTATTTAACCAGGTAGGCCAGTGGAGAACACCTTTATTTAACCAGGGAGGCTAGTTGAGAACACCTTTATTTAACCAGGTAGGCTAGTGGAGAACACCTTTATTTAACCAGGGAGGCCAGTTGAGAACACCTTTATTTAACCAGGTAGGCTAGTTGAGAACACCTTTATTTAACCAGGTAGGCTAGTTGAGAACACCTTTATTTAACCAGGTAGGCTAGTTGAGAACACCTTTATTTAACCAGGGAGGCCAGTTGAGAACACCTTTATTTAACCAGGTAGGCTAGTTGAGAACACCTTTATTTAACCAGGTAGGCCAGTGGAGAACACCTTTATTTAACCAGGTAGGCTAGTGGAGAACACCTTTATTTAACCAGGGAGGCCAGTTGAGAACACCTTTATTTAACCAGGTAGGCCAGTGGAGAACACCTTTATTTAACCAGGTAGGCTAGTTGAGAACACCTTTATTTAACCAGGTAGGCTAGTGGAGAACACCTTTATTTAACCAGGGAGGCCAGTTGAGAACACCTTTATTTAACCAGGTAGGCTAGTTGAGAACACCTTTATTTAACCAGGTAGGCCAGTGGAGAACACCTTTATTTAACCAGGTAGGCTAGTGGAGAACACCTTTATTTAACCAGGGAGGCCAGTTGAGAACACCTTTATTTAACCAGGTAGGCCAGTGGAGAACACCTTTATTTAACCAGGTAGGCTAGTGGAGAACACCTTTATTTAACCAGGTAGGCCAGTGGAGAACACCTTTATTTAACCAGGGAGGCTAGTTGAGAACACCTTTATTTAACCAGGTAGGCCAGTGGAGAACACCTTTATTTAACCAGGTAGGCTAGTGGAGAACACCTTTATTTAACCAGGTAGGCCAGTGGAGAACACCTTTATTTAACCAGGTAGGCTAGTGGAGAACACCTTTATTTAACCAGGTAGGCTAGTTGAGAACACCTTTATTTAACCAGGTAGGCCAGTGGAGAACACCTTTATTTAACCAGGTAGGCTAGTTGAGAACACCTTTATTTTAACCAGGTAGGCTAGTTGAGAACACCTTTATTTAACCAGGTAGGCCAGTTGAGAACACCTTTATTTAACCAGGTAGGCTAGTTGAGAACACCTTTATTTAACCAGGTAGGCCAGTTGAGAACACCTTTATTTTAACCAGGTAGGCTAGTTGAGAACACCTTTATTTAACCAGGTGGGCTAGTTGAGAACACCTTTATTTAACCAGGTAGGCTAGTTGAGAACACCTTTATTTAACCAGGTAGGCTAGTTGAGAACACCTTTATTTAACCAGGTAGGCTAGTTGAGAACACCTTTATTTAACCAGGTAGGCTAGTTGAGAACACCTTTATTTAACCAGGTAGGCTAGTTGAGAACACCTTTATTTAACCAGGTGGGCTAGTTGAGAACACCTTTATTTAACCAGGTAGGCTGGTTGAGAACAAGTTCTCATTTACAACTGCGACCCTGAACAAGATAAAGCAAAGCAGTTCGACAGATACAACAACACAGAGTTACACATGGAATAAACAAACATACAGTCAATAATACAGTATAAACAAGTCTATATATGATGTGAACTAATGAGGTGAGATAAGGGAGGTAAAGGCAAAAAAAGGCCATGGTGGCAAAGTAAATACAATATAGCAAGTAAAACACCGGAATGGTAGATTTGCAGTGGAAGAACGTGCAAAGTAGAGATAAAAATAATGGGGTGCAAAGGAGCAAAATAAATGAATAAATAAATACAGTAGGGGAAGAGGTAGTTGTTTGGGCTAAATTATAGATGGGCTATGTACAGGTGCAGTAATCTGTGAGCTGCTCAGTTAACAGTTAACAGGTCTTCTGCAGAGGTAAAGGGAAAAACAGGCCATCTTTCTCTTCTCTTCTCCTCCTTCACAGCACAGTACCAACCCATGTGGAAAATACATATTTACATATACTTCACATCTGAATTGGGTCACAGAACTAAATGGGATTCTTTCAGGTCAACATCAGATGGTTGCCTATAGCTCCCCTCTCTCTGTCTCCCTCAATGGCTTTGAAGTGTTGAATAGTGAGGAATTGCCTGCCACATCTCTCTCACACATACACACACACACATACACACACACACACACACACACACACACACACACACACACACACACACACACACACACAATTACCATGTCTCCCATTCGTTGAGGTTCAAAGCATCAGGGCTGCTCCATTTCTACAGTCTATCCACCCTCTGATCTCCTGTCTGTCTGATATCCACCCACTGATCGCCTGTCTGTCTGATATCCACACTCTGATCGCCTGTCTGTCTGATATCCACCCACTGATTGCCTGTCTGTCTGATATCCACCCACTGATCGCCTGTCTGTCTGATATCCACCCACTGATCGCCTGTCTGTCTGATATCCACACTCTGATCGCCTGTCTGTCTGATATCCACCCACTGATTGCCTGTCTGTCTGATATCCACCCACTGATCGCCTGTCTGTCTGATATCCACCCACTGATCGCCTGTCTGTCTGATATCCACCCACTGATCGCCTGTCTGTCTGATATCCACCCACTGATCGCCTGTCTGTCTGATATCCACCCACTGATCGCCTGTCTGTCTGATATCCACCCACTGATCGCCTGCCTGTCTGATATCCACCCACTGATCGCCTGTCTGTCTGATATCCACACTCTGATCGCCTGTCTGTCTGATATCCACACACTGATTGCATGTCTGTCTGATATCCACCCACTGATCGCCTGTCTGTCTGATATCCACCCACTGATCGCCTGTCTGTCTGATATCCACACTCTGATCGCCTGTCTGTCTGATATCCACCCACTGATTGCCTGTCTGTCTGATATCCACCCACTGATCGCCTGTCTGTCTGATATCCACCCACTGATCGTCTGTCTGTCTGATATCCACCCACTGATCGCCTGTCTGTCTGATATCCACCCACTGATCGCCTGTCTGTCTGATATCCACCCACTGATCGCCTGTCTGTCTGATATCCACCCACTGATCGCCTGCCTGTCTGATATCCACCCACTGATCGCCTGTCTGTCTGATATCCACACTCTGATCGCCTGTCTGTCTGATATCCACACACTGATTGCATGTCTGTCTGATATCCACCCACTGATCGCCTGTCTGTCTGATATCCACCCACTGATCGCCTGTCTGTCTGATATCCACACTCTGATCGCCTGTCTGTCTGATATCCACCCACTGATTGCCTGTCTGTCTGATATCCACCCATTGATCGCCTGTCTGTCTGATATCCACCCACTGATCGCCTGTCTGTCTGATATCCACCCACTGATCGCCTGTCTGTCTGATATCCACCCACTGATCGCCTGTCTGTCTGATATCCACCCACTGATCGCCTGTCTGTCTGATATCCACCCACTGATCGCCTGTCTGTCTGATATCCATCCACTGATCGCCTGTCTGTCTGATATCCACCCACTGATCGCCTGTCTGTCTGATATCCACCCACTGATGGCCTGTCTGTCTGATATCCACCCACTGATCGCCTGTCTGTCTGATATCCACCCACTGATCGCCTGTCTGTCTGATATCCACCCACTGATCACCTGTCTGTCTGATATCCACCCACTGATCGCCTGTCTGTCTGATATCCACCCTCTGATCGCCTGTCTGTCTGATATCCACCCACTGATCGCCTGTCTGTCTGATATCCACCCACTGATCGCCTGTCTGTCTGATATCCACCCTCTGATCGCCTGTCTGTCTGATATCCACCCTCTGATCGCCTGTCTGTCTGATATCCACCCACTGATCGCCTGTCTGTCTGATATCCACCCTCTGATCGCCTTTCTGTCTGATATCCACCCACTGATCGCCTGTCTGTCTGATATCCACCCACTGATCGCCTGTCTGTCTGATATCCACCCTCTGATCGCCTGTCTGTCTGATATCCACCCACTGATCGCCTGTCTGTCTGATATCCACCCTCTGATCGCCTGTCTGTCTGATATCCACCCACTGATCGCCTGTCTGTCTGATATCCAGTTTTGGATGTCGTAGTTTGACATTTGATATTTAAAAATATTCAAGCAAATGATCCTCCTGACCGGTACAGTCAACTTTCTTGTTAAACTTTTTGTTGTCTTTAATGTTTCCTGTTAACGTCCGGATGTTGTTGTTGTTTTGTTTTAGTTGTTCACGTGCTTTTGTAATGTAAACACATTTCCCGTGGAAATAAAGACCAATTGAATTGAAATTAGATGAGAGAGAGAGAGAGAGAGAGAGAGAGAGAGAGAGAGAGAGAGAGAGAGAGAGAGAGAGAGAGAGAGAGAGAGAGAGAGAGAGAGAGAGAGAGAGAGAGAGAGAGAGAGAGAGAGAGAGAGAGAGAGAGAGAGAGAGAGAGAGAGAGAGAGAGAGAGAGAGAGAGAGAGAGAGAGAGAGAGAGAGAGAGAGAGAGAGAGAGAGAGAGAGAGAGAGAGAGAGAGAGAGAGAGAGAGAGAGGTAAATATATTTTAAAGTACAACTTTAGTCGTTTTTTGGGGGGTATCTGTACTTTACTATTTATTTTACTATTTTTTTTTTTTTTTGACTACTTTTAATTTTATTTCACTACATTCCTGAAGAAAATGATGTACTTGTTATTTCATACATTTTGAATGCTTAGCAGGACAGAAAACTTGTCCAATTCACGTGCATATCAACAGAACATTCCTGGTCATCCCTGCTGCCTCTGATCTGGAGGACTCACCAACCAAATTCATTATTTATACTTTTACCTTTGATACTTTATGTTTTAGTAATTACATTTACTTTTGATACTTTAAGTATATTTTAAACCAAATACTTTTTATTTTATTATTTTTTTTACTTTTACTCAAGTAGAATTTTAATGAGTGACATTGGTTAGAGTCTTGGACTAGTAACCGGAAGGTTGCAAGTTCAAACCCCCGGGCTGACAAGGTACAAATCTGTCTTTCTGCCCCTGAACAGGCAGTTAACCCACTGTTCCTAGGCCGTCATTGAAAATTAGAATTTGTTCTTAA
Source organism: Oncorhynchus mykiss (assembly GCF_013265735.2). Taxonomy (NCBI): domain Eukaryota; kingdom Metazoa; phylum Chordata; class Actinopteri; order Salmoniformes; family Salmonidae; genus Oncorhynchus; species Oncorhynchus mykiss. Next base: position 35,609,270 of record NC_048571.1, read on the forward strand.
CTGACTTGCCTGGTTAAATAAAGGTTTAAAAAAATAAAAAAATAAATAAATTGGCTATTGGCTAACGTTATGCACTACTTTTGACCAATAGGGTGCCATTTGTGGACACCTCCACAGTTTAGATTGGAGGAGAGGACTGGGGCTTGAGCATATGGTCCGTATGGCCGAGGTTATTACAGTAGTGGCCTCAGTCATCGCCGAGGCTCAGCTCACCTCTCCACGTCCTGACCAGGTCAGAGTCAGAGAGAGAGGCAATCTCTTTAAAACACCCAGTCAGCAGATGAAAACCAGGGCTTATCAGCACTGTGCCAAGATCTCACACAGACAGACCCAGAGGCTCAGCTAGGGAGGGAGGGAGGGAGAGGGAGAGGGAGAGGGAGAGGGAGAGAGAGAGAGAGGGGGAGAGAGAGGGAGGGGGAGAGAGAGAGAGAGAGGGGGAGAGAGAGGGAGAGTGAGGGGAAGAGAGAGAGGGAGGGGGAGAGAGAGAGAGAGGGAGAGAGAGAGAGAGAGGGAGAGAGAGAGGGAGGGAGGGAGGGGGAGGGAGGGAGAAGGAGGGAGAGGGGAAGAGAGAGGGAGAGGGAGAGGGAGAGGGAGAGAGGGAGAGGGAGAAGGAGGAGAAGAGGGAGAGGGAGAAGGAGGGGGAGAGAGAGAGAGAGGGAGAGGGAGAGCGGGACAGGGAGAAGGAGGGGGAGAGAGAGGGAGGGAGGGAGGGAGTGAGGGAGGGAGTGAGGGAGGGAGGGAGGGAGGGAGGGAGGGAGGGAGGGAGGGAGGGAGGGAGGGAGGGAGGGAGGGGGAGAGAGAGAGGGAGACACTATTTGCACATCGTTACAACACTGTATATAGACATAATAAGACATTTGAAATGTTATTTTGTAACTTCTAATATTTACTGTTCACTTTTTATTGTTTTTCACTTTTACTTGTTTATTTCACTTTTGTTTATCCATTCTGGGAAATAGATGTTTATCCCAGAATACCTGACCACTGTGATTGGCTCAAACTTAAGGAAATATTTGACGATGTACAGACTCAGTGAGCATAGCCTTGCTATTGAGAAAGGTCGCCGTAGGCAGACATGGCTCTCTAGAGAAGACAGGCTATGTGCTCACTGCCCACAAAATGAGGTGGAAACTGAGCTGCACTTCCTAACCTCCTGTCCAATGTATGACAATATTATAGACACATATTTCCTTCAGATTACACAGACCCAGATAAAATTACAAAACAAATCCAATTTTGATTAAATTCCATATCTACTGGGAGAAATATCACAGCAGCAATATTTGTGACCTGTTGCCACAAGAAAAGGGCAACCAGTGAAGAACAAACACCATTGTAAATACAACCCATATTTAGGTTGATTTATTTGACCTTTTCTACATTAACTATTTGCACATCATTACAACACTGTGCGTATGTATGGGGGTATCATCGGATGGTGCCACAGAAGGGTGAGACCTGAGAGGAAGGAGAGAGCGATGAGACCTGAGACGAAGGAGAGAGAGATGAGACCTGAGAGGAAGGAGAGAGAGATGAGACCTGAGACGAAGGAGAGAGAGATGAGACCTGAGAGGAAGGAGAGAGAGATGAGACCTGAGACGAAGGAGAGAGAGATGAGACCTGAGAGGAAGGAGAGAGAGATGAGACCTGAGACGAAGGAGAGAGAGATAAGATGAGACCTGAGACGAAGGAGAGAGATGAGATGAGACCTGAGACGAAGGAGAGAGAGATGAGGCATGAGACGAAGGAGAGAGAGATGAGGCATGAGACGAAGGAGAGAGAGATGAGATGAGACCTGAGATGAAGGAGAGAGAGATGAGATGAGACCTGAGACGAAGGAGAGAGAGAGAGAAGACCTGAGACGAAGGAGGGAGAGTTGAGGCCTGAGACAAAGGAGAGAGAGAGATGAGGCCTGAGAGGAAGGAGAGAGAGATGAGGCATCAGACGAAGGAGAGAGCGATGAGACGAGACTTGAGATGAAGGAGAGAGAGAGAGACAAGACCTGAGACGAAGGAGGGAGAGTTGAGGCCTGAGACAAAGGAGAGAGAGCTGAGATGAGACCTGAGACGAAGGAGAGATGAGATGAGGCCTGAGAGGGAGGAGAGAGAGATGAGATCTGAGACGAAGGAGAGAGTTGAGGCCTGAGACGAAGGAGAGATGAGATGAGACCTGAGACGAAGGAGAGATGAGATGAGGCCTGAGACGAAGACTGGGGGAGATGAGACCTGAGACGAAGGAGAGATGAGATGAGGCCTGAGACGAAGGAGAGAGAGATGAGACCTGAGACGGAGAGAGAGATGAGGCCTGAGACGAAGGAGAGAGAGATGAGACCTGAGACGAAGGAGAGAGAGATGAGACCTGAGACGAAGGAGAGATGAGATGAGGCCTGAGACGAAGGAGAGAGAGATGAGGCCTGAGACGAAGGAGAGATGAGATGAGGCCTGAGACGAAGGAGAGAGAGATGAGGCCTGAGACGAAAGATAGAGAGAAGAAACCTGAGACGAAAGAGAGAGGAAAAGAGCAGTGAGGGAGGAGGGCAAGGAAGTGTAGAGAGATGAGAGGGCAGTGAATTGAGCTGACACCTGGTGTCCAGCTAGGTGGACAAGCGCACACCCTGGAGTCTTAACAGCCAGAAAGATAATGGAGTTGAGGTCTCATGCTGTGTGGCGGAGGCCAGCGGAGAACAGGGGAGAGGTGGTTTGACTTTAGCTGAGAACAGGAGAGGGTCACAGCACTGAAATATCCATCCGACCTCTGGACTCTTCTATTAGTGCAGAGAGAGAGACAGAGAGAGAGAGAGAGAGAGAGAGAGAGCTGTACTGAATCACAGTAGGATCCTACCGTAGAAGGTGTAGCTGTACTGAATCACAGTAGGATCCTACCGTAGAAGGTGTAGATGTACTGAATCACAGTAGGATCCTACCGTAGAAGGTGTAGCTGTACTGAATCACAGTAGGATCCTACCGTAGAAGGTGTAGATGTACTGAATCACAGTAGGATCCTACCGTAGAAGGTGTAGCTGTACTGAATCACAGTAGGATCCTACCGTAGAAGGTGTAGATGTACTGAATCACAGTAGGATCCTACCGTAGAAGGTGTAGATGTACCGTAGATGTTGTTTAGAATCCAACCGTAGAAGTCAGGTAGTAAGTCATGCAGTTCAGGTAGTAAGTCAGGTAGTTAAGGTAGTAAGTCAGGTAGTAAGTCAGGTAGTAAATCAGGTAGTAAGTCAGGCAGTTCAGGTAGTAAGTCATGCAGTTCAGGTAGTAAGTCAGGTAGTTCAGGTAGTAAGTCAGGTAGTTCAGGTAGTTCAGGTAGTAAGTCAGGGAGTAAGTCAGGTAGTATGTCAGGTAGTTCAGGTAGTAAGTCAGGTAGTTCAGGTAGTAAGTCAGGTAGTTCAGGTAGTTCAGGTAGTAAGTCAGGTAGTTCAGGTAGTTCAGGTAGTAAGTCAGGTAGTAAGTCAGGTAGTTCAGGTAGTAAGTCAGGTAGTTCAGGTAGTAAGTCAGGTAGTTCAGGTAGTAAACCAGAATCCCCATTTCACTCAGTTTCACTGTGTTTTTATTCTTTATTTCACATGACCCATATTTATCCTACTGCCCTTCACAGGGAGGACAGTGTTCCCAAAATCACTTTCATTCACCTTATCTCAGGTCCAATCAGACAACTCTGTCTGTTATTGATATCTGGTCCAATCAGACACCTCCATTTGGTCTTGATATCTGGTCCAATCAGACACCTCTATTTGGTCTGATATCTGGTCCAATCAGAAACATCTATTTCTTCTTGATATCTGGTCCTATCAGACACCTCTATCTCGTCCTGTTTCTCCCCCATATGAAGCCTGTATGGGGGAGTTTTACATGGTCTGGCTTCTTGCCTCAGGTCATTTCCTGTCTTTGATCTCCGGTCTAATCTCCAGCTGCAGTCAATAGAGGACCTTGTCTGGCTTCTTACCTCAGGTAACTTCCTGTCTTTGATCTCCGGTCTAATCTCCAGCTGCAGTCAATAGAGGACCTTGTCTGGCTTCTTACCTCAGGTAACTTCCTGTCTTTGATCTCCGGGTCTAATCTCCAGCTGCAGTCAAAAGAGGACCAAATGAACCTTTGTCCTGCTGTGATCAACTGTCCTTTCTTCCCTCAAATTTCTACAACCGGATTTTCATACTCTGTGACCCTCACTGAAGTGAAACTCTAGATGTTCCCAAACTCTCCTTCACTGAAGGGAAACTCTAGATGTTCCCAAACTCTCCTTCACTGAAGTGAAACTCTAGATGTTCCCAAACTCTCCTTCACTGAAGTGAAACTCTAGATGTTCCCAAACTCTCCTTCACTGAAGTGAAACTCTAGATGTTACCAAACTCTCCTTCACTGAAGTGAAACTCTAGATGTTCCCAAACTCTCCTTCACTGAAGTGAAACTCTAGATGTTCCCAAACTCTCCTTCACTGAAGTGAAACTCTAGATGTTCCCAAACTCTCCTTCACTAAAGGGAAACTCTAGATGTTCCCAAACTCTCCTTCACTGAAGTGAAACTCTAGATGTTCCCAAACTCTCATTCACTGAAGGTAAACTCTAGATGTTCCCAAACTCTCCTTCACTGAAGGGAAACTCTAGATGTTCCCAAACTCTCCTTCACTGAAGGGAAACTCTAGATGTTCCCAAACTCTCCTTCACTGAAGGGAAACTCTAGATGTTCCCAAACTCTCCTTCACTGAAGTGAAACTCTAGATGTTCCCAAACTCTCCTTCACTGAAGTGAAACTCTAGATGTTCCCAAACTCTCCTTCACTGAAGTGAAACTCTAGATGTTCCCAAACTCTCATTCACTGAAGTGAAACTCTAGATGTTCCCAAACTCTCCTTCACTGAAGGGAAACTCTAGACCATTCAAGGAATCTTTTGGAGATTTTAAGATTCTACTCCACTGACCGCCACAAAGACCAGCTCATGCTAACGTCTCTAACTTCACAAACTGTCCAATGAAAACAGAGTATTGCCTAACACCCTAAGGCCTCATTCACCCTCTCTGAAAACACTGACAAGAGGTTCAGAGTTAGATTTCACCTCAAATGAGATTTGTAAACAGTGGCACTACATTTTGGCCGTGACATTAACCTTCGTTTTTGAAGTGTTTAAACAAATGAATTTGGTTTTCATGCAGCGTAACTGACATATACCCTTGGCCCAAGACACCAAGGCACCGAGGCAAAAAACATACACAAACCTATGTGTGAAGTTAGAGAAACTCTCTTTAGAGAAACTCTCTTTAGAGAACATGTCTGAATAAGAAAGAGAGGAACATCTTTGATTTGAGATGGCATTGACTTTTCATTGATTCTCGGTCAACTGGGAGCTAATTCCATCTAACATCTGAGGAATTGTAAAGTAAAGCACGAGTTGCTTCCTAACGCGTGAACAGAAACTTAAAGGAAAATCCAACGTTTAATTATCTATATAAATTGCAAACCCTCTTCTCTCTTATCTCATATTTACATTTCTTTATAATGTTTACATACCCTACATTACTCATCTCGTATGTATATGTATATACTGTCCTCTATATCATCTACTGTATCTTTATGTAATACATGTATCACTGGCCACTTTAACTATGCCACTTTGTTTACATACTCATCTCATACGTATATACTGCACTCAATACCATCTACTGTATCTTGCCTATGCCGTTCTGTACCATCACTCATTCATATATCTTTATGTACATATTCTTTATCCTCTTACACTTGTGTGTATAAGGTAGTTGTTGTGGAATTGTTAGGTTAGATCACTTGTTGGCTATTACTGCATTGTCGGAACTAGAAGCACAAGCATTTCGCTACACTCGCATTTAACATCTGCTAACCATGTGTATGTGAACAATAACATCTGCTAACCATGTGTATGTGATCAATAACATCTGCTAACCATGTGTATGTGACCAATAACATCTGCTAACCATGTGTATGTGACCAATAACATCTGTGTATGTGACCAATAACATCTGCTAACCATGTGTATGTGACCAATAACATCTGCTAACCATGTGTATGTGATCAATAACATCTGCTAACCATGTGTATGTGACCAATAACATCTGCTAACCATGTGTATGTGACCAATAACATCTGTGTATGTGACCAATAACATCTGCTAACCATGTGTATGTGATCAATAACATCTGCTAACCATGTGTATGTGACCAATAACATCTGCTAACCATGTGTATGTGACCAATAACATCTGCTAACCATGTGTATGTGATCAATAACATCTGCTAACCATGTGTATGTGACCAATAACATCTGCTAACCATGTGTATGTGATCAATAACATCTGCTAACCATGTGTATGTGACCAATAACATCTGCTAACCATGTGTATGTGACCAATAACATCTGTGTATGTGACCAATAACATCTGCTAACCATGTGTATGTGATCAATAACATCTGCTAACCATGTGTATGTGACCAATAACATCTGCTAACCATGTGTATGTGACCAATAACATCTGCTAGCCATGTGTATGTGATCAATAACATCTGCTAACCATGTGTATGTGATCAATAACATCTGCTAACCATGTGTATGTGACCAATAACATCTGCTAACCATGTGTATGTGACCAATAACATCTGCTAACCATGTGTATGTGATCAATAACATCTGCTAACCATGTGTATGTGACCAATAACATCTGCTAACCATGTGTATGTGACCAATAACATCTGCTAACCATGTGTATGTGATCAATAACATCTGCTAACCATGTGTATGTGATCAATAACATCTGCTAACCATGTGTATGTGACCAATAACATCTGCTAACCATGTGTATGTGACCAATAACATCTGCTAACCATGTGTATGTGACCAATAACATCTGCTAACCATGTGTATGTGATCAATAACATCTGCTAACCATGTGTATGTGACCAATAACATCTGATAACCATGTGTATGTGACCAATAACATCTGCTAACCATGTGTATGTGATCAATAACATCTGCTAACCATGTGTATGTGATCAATAACATCTGCTAACCATGTGTATGTGACCAATAACATCTGCTAACCATGTGTATGTGACCAATAACATCTGCTAACCATGTGTATGTGATCAATAACATCTGCTAACCATGTGTATGTGACCAATAACATCTGCTAACCATGTGTATGTGACCAATAACATCTGCTAACCATGTGTATGTGACCAATAACATCTGCTAACCATGTGTATGTGATCAATAACATCTGCTAACCATGTGTATGTGATCAATAACATCTGCTAACCATGTGTATGTGACCAATAACATCTGCTAACCATGTGTATGTGACCAATAACATCTGCTAACCATGTGTATGTGACCAATAACATCTGCTAACCATGTGTATGTGATCAATAACATCTGCTAACCATGTGTATGTGACCAATAACATCTGCTAACCATGTGTATGTGACCAATAACATCTGCTAACCATGTGTATGTGATCAATAACATCTGCTAACCATGTGTATGTGATCAATTACATCTGCTAACCATGTGTATGTGACCAATAACATCTGCTAACCATGTGTATGTGACCAATAACATCTGCTAACCATGTGTATGTGATCAATAACATCTGCTAACCATGTGTATGTGACCAATAACATCTGCTAACCATGTGTATGTGACCAATAACATCTGCTAACCATGTGTATGTGATCAATAACATCTGCTAACCATGTGTATGTGATCAATAACATCTGCTAACCATGTGTATGTGACCAATAACATCTGCTAACCATGTGTATGTGACCAATAACATCTGCTAACCATGTGTATGTGACCAATAACATCTGCTAACCATGTGTATGTGATCAATAACATCTGCTAACCATGTGTATGTGACCAATAACATCTGCTAACCATGTGTATGTGATCAATAACATCTGCTAACCATGTGTATGTGACCAATAACATCTGCTAACCATGTGTATGTGATCAATAACATCTGCTAACCATGTGTATGTGACCAATAACATCTGCTAACCATGTGTATGTGACCAATAACATCTGCTAACCATGTGTATGTGATCAATAACATCTGCTAACCATGTGTATGTGACCAATAACATCTGCTAACCATGTGTATGTGACCAATAACATCTGCTAACCATGTGTATGTGATCAATAACATCTGCTAACCATGTGTATGTGATCAATAACATCTGCTAACCATGTGTATGTGATCAATAACATTTGATTTGATTTGTTTTGTTTTCTGAAAATGGCAAGCTATGTGTTAATGTGCTGGACATATTTCATCAAGACTAAATGCATGACATTTACACCGTGTTCTCCCCTTCTCCACAACTACATGGATTCTCCTCTACTACTCCTGTGCTAATGAGCTCTGTTTAAACTCTCTTGCATATGTACACTTCGCCTTTGCGTTTGTTGTTATTCTCTTCTACACAACCTATTCCCGCGAGAAGCCAGGGATGTGTGTGGAAACTCCAGGTGTTGGCTCACACAGTCTCTTTCTATTTGCAGGAAATGACTAACAATAGTGACTCCTGTGTCTGTGTGTGTGTGTGTGTGTGTGTGTGTGTGTGTGTGTGTGTGTGTGTGTGTGTGTGTCAGCAGCAGCAGCTGAACCACGGCTGCCTGAGACAGCTGTTGGCGTCTGTAAATCTGAAAGATATACACAGCTCCATCACCGGAGAGGGAAGGAAGATGGAGGACAACACATCCCATCTATGGAGAGAGTAACACTTAGTGGGGTCCAGAAGGAAGACAACACTTCCCATCTAAGGAGAGAGTAACACTTAGTGGGGTCCAGAAGGAAGACAACACTTCCCATCTAAGGAGAGAGTAACACTTAGTGGGGTCCAGAAGGTAGACAACACTTCCCATCTAAGGAGAGAGTAACACTTAGTGGGGTCCAGAAGGAAGACAACACATCCCATCTAAGGAGAGAGTAACACTTAGTGGGGTCCAGAAGGAAGACAACACTTCCCATCTAAGGAGAGAGTAACACTTAGTGGGGTCCAGAAGGAAGACAACACATCCCATCTATGGAGAGAGTAACACTTAGTGGGGTCCAGAAGGAAGACAACACTTCCCATCTAAGGACAGAGTAACACTTAGTGGGGTCCAGAAGGAAGACAACACTTCCCATCTAAGGAGAGAGTAACACTTAGTGGGGTCCAGAGGAAGACAACACTTCCCATCTAAGGAGAGAGTAACACTTAGTGGGGTCTAGAGGAAGACAACACTTCCCATCTAAGGAGAGAGTAACACTTAGTGGGGTCCAGAAGGAAGACAACACTTCCCATCTAAGGATAGAATAACACTTAGTGGAATCCACAGGTGACTTGATTAGCATAGTCCTTGATGGATAGAGAACGCAGTAGTGTAGCAGCATGGGATAGATTGTTTTGTTTGTTTCAAAACATGTGGTTGTTTTTCACTGCTGTTCGCTATGTTTCAGAACTATATGGTCCCTTTGGGCCACCGTACAATGCACATGTTCATCTCCATCATACATCTGACTTTCTTTCCTCAATTTATTTCCAGTGTGGAAGCCTTCAGAGACATCAAACAGTCTCTCTCTCTCTCTCTCCCCCCCTCTCTCTCCTCTCTCTCTCTCTCTCTCTCTCTCTCCTCTCTCTCTCTCTCTCTCTCTCTCTCTCTCTCTCTCTCTCTCTCTCTCTCTCCCTCCTCCTCTATCACAAACAGACAGACATACCCTCACCTGGGACTGTGTGAATGAGAGGCCTCTCTCTGACTCGTTCCACATTGCTTCCTTCCTGATTGTATTGTTTCCAGGCCAGACAACTGACTACATCAGCTATAGATACAGCTAGCCTGGCTGGCGTAGTCGGCGGAGGATAATTAGGCCTATCTGTTCTGCCTCTGTGCTCTGTGTCTGTCTCAGCACCGCAGCGGCCTTGAGGCTCATCTATTCTACATGGAAATACAGCAGGGAGAGTGTTACTCTCCTCTTCACACTTCAGTATGGAGACGACCTGAGGAAGGGTAGTTGTATCAGGTATGTTTTCAGTGAGGTAATGAATTACTCAGTGTAGACGGTAGACAACCTGAGGAAGGGTAGTTGTATAACGTATGTTTTCAGGGAGGTAATGAATTACTCAGTGTAGACGACCTGAGGAAGGGTAGTTGAATCACGTATGTTTTCGGGAAACAATTACCTGTGAAAAAAATAGGTTTAAATGAAACGACGAGTTGAGTTGTGGAATAACGTCTTGCGGTCATCTAGTTCTGTGAATTGGTTCTTCATTGTTACTAGGATGAGTGTCCAGTGGAATCACTTTCAAAATATTACATTTAGTCTGTGAG